>NW_026000211.1:22452891-22543294 GCF_001458135.2 Marmota marmota marmota | reverse complement strand
TTTTTTTTTTTTTTTTTTTTTTTTTTTTTTTTTTTTTTTTTTTTTTAACTTTATTTTATTTATTTATATGTGGTGCTGAGTTTCGAACCCAGGGCCTCGCATGTGCTACGTGAGTGCTCTACCGCTGAGCCACAACTCCAGCCCTACTTCTGTTATTTCTGATCACCATGAATAAACTTATTTTTGCCATCAATTCTTACGTAGACTTAATGCATTTTTCTCAGAGTGGTTCATATCGCCAAGCAGAGTGTAATTTTTATTATTCTGTCTTCATTGTAGGTTGATATTCTTGAGACTCCTATATGCCCCAAAGTGGAGATTTATCTCTAAGTAGAATAAATTTACAATTTGCTCTGAGATTTTTTTCTTTTGTGGTTATTTGTTTGCTACTTAATTTTCTTGTGTTCCATATGCTATGGCAGGAACCACAGCAACTCTGACTGACCTTAAACTTTGCACCATTATTTTAATTCTCTCAACTGTAGGGAAGTACACCAGTAAATAAAGGGCTTCTTTTCTAATTATTAGGAGCTTCATTTCTCCCACAGTCAGTAATAAAAATGTGTTGATTTTGGATACGATTTTCATCCTAAGGTTCCTGAAGTGATTGCTGAAAGTATTTTCTAAAGGCAACATTTAATTATTTAGAAAAAATAAAGAAATTAAATAATGCATCTGATTTTAGTTGTTTCTATGTTGGAATTCTTTCAAATTTAAAACCTAGGTTTGAGTTTAGTCTCTACCAATGCCTAACTCTGAAAACTTAGTTGAATTCCTCAATAATTGTGAGCACCAGAATTCGTGTCCATAAACTGAAAGGGGCTGGATTGGTTTTATTAATTTTAATCTTCAAACTTCAACATTCTAATAAATGAATTTTTTTCTAAAAATTTCAGGAAAATTGAGATATTTCCCCAGTCTGGCATAATAGCATAAAAAAAGTCACAAAATTATAGAGTTTCACGTGTGCAAGGAAACTAGAGTTCATCTTGTTTGAGGCTCTCATTTAAAGGATGAATATAGTAAAGTTCTGTGAATTTAATGATGTATTCAGTTGACATTAGTGAAATGTCAGAACTAGAATTTTATTGTTTTCAACTTTAAAATAGTGGGGGCTTTGTTCCTTTATATGGTTGTTTTCCATCTTCAAATCACTTCATCTTATTATCTACGAAATTATAATGCCAGAGTTTCACTGGGCACTATTTATCCCTCTGAAGACAACTCATAACTCGTTTTATAAATGCATATGTGCTTATATATACCTACTATGAAAATTATAGACAGAAAACTTTTTACTTACTGTAAAAACCAAATGTGCAATTTCTTACTTGTGTTAAATAGAACTCTAATATTGTGAGGCACTTCTTTAATAGATTTAGGGCTTATGAGAGTGCTTACTTTTTAATGAATGTGACATGATTGACCCTGAATCTAGATTCTCAAATTTTCTTAAATCTCCAACTCAACTATTCCATAAAAGCTTATATTTTTTGCCACCATTTATCTAGAATCAGAGAAAGGATAAAAATGCTTATTATTACTGCCTTTCTAGTAAAAATATTTTACTTCTTAGGTCTTAAGAATAAATAATATACCAATGATTAAAGTGATTGATTCCATAGATGAGGTAAAGTTTGATCTCTGCTCTTTTAGGGTTCCAGTTGGGCCTAAAAATTATATGATCCTGAGGTAGGTTAACAGGAGAAAAGCATACAAATGTAAGTTTTATGTAACACAGGAAACTTCATAAGGAAATGAAGACCTAAGAAGTGGCAAAATTTGAATGCTTTTACCTCAGGTTGAACAATTGTGGAAAAGTCACTGAATTATTTGTGGGGGGTCGGGGGCTGCTATACCAGAATGCGAATTATTTCCTAATAGGATCTATTTGTGCAGAATTCTATTCAATATGATTCCATGATTAAGAATGTTTCTTTACACTGGGCAGGGTAATCCCAGAGACTTGGGAGACTGAGGTAGGAAGATCACAAGTTTGAGGCCAGCCTCAGAAATTTATATAAAAGAACTGATAATGGATCTCTCTCAAAATTATATAAAAGAACTGATAATGGATCTGACTGGTAAAGCATCCCTGGATTCAATACCCAGTAGCTGAGGTTGAGAGAGTGGAGGCAGAACCTTATTCTTAAACAAAAAAGGAAAGATGGTGGAATGAATGTGACATAGCTTTCCTGTGTTCATTTATGGATATAACACAGTGAATCTTACCATCTTGTACATCCTAAGACTAGGATCCTAATTAGAATAAGACATATTCTGTGCTTGTATAATTATTTCAAAATGGATTCTACGACCATGTATAACTATAAACAACAACAACGTACATATTTTTTTTTTTTCTCTAGGATTGGGAGGACATCTTTCAAATGATAGATTTTTATTTTCCACTTTCAGAAACAACCTAAGCTCTCAAATAAATTTCAACATAAAACCTTAAATATGTGCCAATTTGAGAAGTGCGAACCATAGGAAAGCTAACAGAAAGAAAAAAGCAAACAAAAATAAAAAAAGAAACAACAACAAAAAATCACCATATGCTTTATGTGAAGAGGTTACCATATGCATTTTTGTTGCATATGCATCTATTCTTCATTTATTCAAAGGAGATGCATGTCTGTCAGTCTGCATTTGAAACACTTACATCTATGTGTTTTCTATGTAATTATGTCTGGAATGGCGCCTTGGTGAATGTATTGTTCAGAAGCTGCTTTTGTAAATTTTAATAATACCCTGAGACTGTTCCTGACTTTACATCGTCACTTTATTATATTTACTAACACAATTGTCTGTCTTAGCTGCTGGCACATAAGTTCTATGAGGGCAGGAAATTTGCAGCTTTTTAATTCACTGCTCAAAATCAAAGGCTCCCAAAATGAATTCTATTGAATTTTATAACATAAATGATATAATAAAACAATTTAGGATTCAACCAAGTTGTATAGAATAAAAAGGGAACTACATTGTAAATAGATAAGCACACATTAGTTAAGGCCGATGGTCACAAAAATAGTCTTTAGTATTGCTTTAGGGTTTTGTTAACACACTTAAACATTATGTACTTCAAAATTAAGCATATGTTTTTAGGAAATGTGAATTGTTAAAATATACTGTCAAAACAAAGTCACATCTAAGAGCTATTTCAACATCTCTAACAGTGATATATATTTTCATATTGTTAATTGGGGTACAGAAAATAAATTTTATTGGAGTTCCTATGTCCTGTATTTCCAGTTCTGATAATTTTCAATATTTATTTGTTGTTATCAATGTAATTAAAACATTAGACTACTCTTCTGAATATAAATCTTACATATAATCCCATGAAGTTTTGGGGCATCTTCATATATTTGCTTCATTATACAGATTTAGGTTTCTAAACATTAACATATTTTTTTTACAATCAAAATACTAGTAAAAAGAACAACAACCAGTTATGCAGAATTAAGATATAGAATAAACGTCTATGTGATAAACAAATGATCATGGGTTGGCTTATGGAATTTGTTCAAGGCAATTTTTTCTATTGACTTTTTTATTTATGAGCTCATCCCTGGTGAACTTGGGTGCACATAAAGTTCTGGAAGCATATGTGAAGTACATAATGTATGCCACTTTTTTTCTGAAGGCCAGGTTAGCCTACAGAAACTTTCATTTTCATCTCGCCCTGCAAGGTGCCAATTCCATCACTACATGCAATTTAGTCATAAACATTTTGCGGTTCCTAAAAAAGATACAGTGTACAAACTTTAAGCAATAATTTATGAAGAAAAGAAACATTCTCAGCTTGTTTGAAAATAGAATAGACAGTAAAAAATATATATATGCCCACCAGCAAAACATATGAGGATAGTACAGAGTGGATCTCTAAGAAACAATAATGATCTCTTGGGTGATGTCAGAAAATAACTAAAAGAGCTGTTTTTGCAGAGCAGCCAGAAAATAATCATGAAAACAATCCTTAAATACCTGAATCAGCAGCAATTTTATTCTATGCTTCTGTAATTTACAAAAGGACTTTTAATAGCACTGTGAATCCAATGTAAGATCAACTTCTCCATCTACTGGCTGAAGGTCACTTTTGATCTTTATTAATTATTAAAAGCATAAATTTATTTGTGTATGTGTGTGAAAACTTTTTCCATGCTGTGTACATCATGAACTAAGTGTATGATTTAGGCTTTTCAAATTATAACACAAATAACTGCAAGAATCACAAGCTATATCTTGAGAACATTATTATCTTATAGTATAAAATAAGCTATTTATTGTGTTTTTGATTGTTTAAATTTTATTATTATCACAATTGAATAAAATCCCAAATATTTCTTAAAATGTGCATTTCAATTGGCTGTTGATAAATTTTTAATTTCCTAATATGTAGGAGGCTATATCTCCTTGTTTGTTTTTATAGGTTGTTACTATAAAATACTGGGGTATTATGCTTTAGAGATCCATTATGTCTTTTTGCTCCATCTGTTTTCAAAAACAGCATACAATTTGACAGATGGTATTACTCAGAAAATTTTAAAACTATATGAAGAAATCAAATTAAGAAATTAATAGAAACCAAAAAAAAATTAAGGTTAACTACAATTTAGCAGCTTCCATTTAGCAGGGAAAGTTTTTAGTAATCTGAATATGGTGTTGAATAGATGAGAGCCTATGCCACATGATATTCACAGCAAAATCCGGTTCCTAAGAATTTTACAAGCATTAACACTTAGCTTGTCAATTACTCATATGTTTTATTCATGTTGTATCTCACTTGTTTTAAGTGACACGTCCTTGTCCTTCTCCCCAGGACTAACCATCTAAACGATTGTCATCGTTTGAATGTTGTAACTGCCAACACAAAGTACTCTTGAATTTGATGGAAGTGCCAACTCAAGGAAATCTGAGCATGCTGACCAATCTGATTTCTCTTGATTCTTTCATCTTATTAAGGTGTATTACTGATTCTTTTTCATAATTTCTTACAACTACTTTATAATAATCATCTAGAAGGGCATGATAAACATTTCTGCTCGAGGTTCTTATAGCAGATATTATATAGTTTATATATAATTTATAGTTTATATCATCATAATATGATGGCTAATTAAGACAATATTTTTTGTCTACACATAGAAAAGCTTCATTCATCCATTGTTGATGCTTCTGCCCTCATCTGACTAAAGTACTTTCACCTCAGCTCCTACATATGCTATAGAGATTGTTGGCAAAATAGGAAAAATCACCATTCCATACTGTTCCACCATTTTAGCTGACATAGGTCCAAAAGGAAACATGTTTATTTTAAAAACTACATAATTTTATCATGAAGAAAATTTTTAAAAACACATACATATATATATATGCATATAATATCCATTTTTTCATCTACATATAGACCAATTCTTTTCTTCTTAAATATCACCTTCCAATTTAAGTCCATGTCATCCACCTATACCCTGGATTCCTCAGTCTGTGGGTGGTTAAAACTTAGTGTACCTGGTGTATTTTACTGAGAATGTACTGCTTTCCGTAGTCAAAGTGTTTCCGATGTGATCTACAAGATCATATTCTTTTTTCTCTCTCAAGCTCCCTTGTTTCTTCTAGTTTCTTGGTCTCCTTCAGAAATATGCACCCGAGCCATTCCAGAATGTTTTCCTCACACCTGCCTTCTTGTACTGCCATCACTCATCTCTGGGCATCTGCTTTGTGTCATTTTGAAGCTACTGCCATTGCCAAGTCCTGGTTCTCACCCGAGTCACCCAGGGATGCCTACAACCACCACTTCTAATTCTCTTAGTTTTTCTGCCAGACTTGCATCTAGAATCTCCTCATAAAACTCCCTCCCTCTTAAAGCTGTTCATACAATCACCTCTGTATCATTCCACAGGATGCTGTTTGTCAAAGGCCACTAGCTAACACTGGAGCTGTTCCAAGAATTCAGTGCTCATTTCCACTAATCTAACAGAAAACCACTATTTTCATTCTTCTCACAGACCTCTAAATATCATACCACTGAGGTTTAAAACACACACAAATCTCCTTGTCCTCAAAATACCTATAATATATATGAGATGGTTGAGGTAGAGAAATGCACGTAAATTCCACACACTTTGAAGAGAACTCTTTCTTGTACACAGCTCTAACACCCCAGTCTTGCGACTCAAGCCAGGATCTTTCCTCCCTATTGACTTTCACCACAGAATTCCGTAGAATACACCCTTTTATCTTTGTTGGGTTTCCAACCAATAAAGGCTCACTAAACCTGTCTTTATACATTACACATAAACTCTATTAATAAACATTCAGTTCTCTCAAACTCTTTATAAGGTATTTCTTCAGTCCCCATACCAATCAATGGATACTGAGCTTGAAAAAATGGTGCAATAAATAACCTTGCAAACTCAATGTCTGCAGCAACTATATTTATTTTTGAAAATTATAATTGTAGCACTCAGGAATAATTGACACTTTCTAAGAGATGGTTTCTTTAAAGGGTGATGAATAAACCAGCGATTGACCTATAATGTTTACCACTATAGGGAGAAAAGATTTGAGGGTGAAATTCTGTGAGGTGCTTTGACAGAAAAGAAATGGGTTCCATGAAAAGAATGGAAGGGATCACTTTAGATTGGAGGAGGGAAAGGAAGACCTCTTTGAAAAAGTATTTTTTTTTTTTTTTGCACAGAACCCCCTTTAATAAATGAAGAGTGAAACAAAATGTTCCATATCATTATATGAGGATATTTGTAAATGCAATAAAACCCTTGGCTCACTCAAAGAATTAAAGTAGCAGATAAGTGACTGTTAAATAGCCAGCTTTTTCACTCCTCTGAGTAAAGGATCTGACCAGAACAATTTTAGAGGAGGAAAAGTTTATTTGAGTGTTCATGGTTTCAGAGGTCTTAGTCCAAAGAAGGCAAGCTCCATTCCTCAGGGCTCAAGGTGAGGGTGAACATCATGGCAGGAGAAGCAGCTCACATCACTGTGATCAGGAAGCAGAGAGAGAAACTCCACTCTCCATATACAAATATATACCCAAAGCCATGCCCCAATTGCCACCTCCTACAGCCACACCCTACCACTTCAATTAATCTCATCAGGGATTAATTTTCTGATTAGGCTAAAGCAATAACACGATCATTTCTCCTCCAAACCTTCTTGCATTGTCTCATGTGAGCCTTCAGGAGACACTTCATACCCAACCACAATAGTAACTTTTAAAAAGTGAGTGAAAGGGCACCAAAACACAGTGAACTTGGTCCATGGGTACTAGAATCAGTTATCTATGTAATACAAGATATATCACAGTGGGAAGAAAATAGAGACATGTCTTAACCACTATTTAGTAATTTTAAAATGATCAATAGTTAAATAGTGATTATTTTTGTCAGACAGGAGAATATGAATCAAAGACTTGAAGTCCTAAAATAATTATTTAAAATATTTTTATGTTATCAAAGGCAAAACACTGCTCTTTTTATAACTTAGGAAAATTAACTAAGCAAAAATGTTATAGTTGTATGTTTAAGCTTCATTATAAAGTGAATAAGGTCCTCATTCTATATTTGCCTTCAGTCATTCTCAATCTACTATTTGACATATGACAGTGAAATATTTGTTAGCTAGGTCCATTATATCACTTTGTGAACCACCTAAAGAACACATCTATTTCTAATACAGATCATTCTCTTGAATGAGCATGAATTACAGGTATCTATAATTTTGACATCAGTTGTAGTCCTAAATGTACAGGTGATATAAATTAATATTAAAAATAATGAAAAAATTAAGTCCTTAGGTAGGTAATGACAAAGAGAAATAAAGATGAGTCACATAAAACTAAATATAATTCTTGTTTATTTTTAACAGCTCAAACTCACTAGTAAAAAAAACACATTAAAACCATGAGACTAATATTTAAACATAAAAGTTTTAAAAAGATAGTTCTCCATGATGACAAGATAATTCTCAGGGCTCATATACTGAAGAATTATAGTTTGTCAAGCCATTTTTAAACAATATATTCACAATACATGGCAAAAAGCATAAAAATATATTTTTTTCTATTTTGTCTATCCGAGGTAACAAAACACATGCATAGACTGATACATAAATAGTTTTAGCATGTGTTCACTGTAATGCTTCAGAATTAACTATTTATCATAAGGAGTGTTTAAGGCATTTTTATACAGTTTCACAAGAAAACAAAGTGAAGCAGATGAAGATGTGGAATAATTAGTCCTTGCAAGACTATTTTTTTAAAATTCAGGGAGTATATTTAAAAATTTTAGTGATTCCTTGGTGTTGTTTATCAAACCATAAGGTGTCTATGAACCTCCTTGAGATCTTATTAAAAGGCAGTCTGATTCAATGAGCCTGGGCAGGGGCTAGGGGCTGTGTCTAAAATACTCGTGGGGTACTGCTGCAGCTGGTCTCTCTTCTTGTTGGTAGCAGGTTCTAGAGCACTGCCAGAGAAGGAGGGATATGTGTCCTCTCTGAAGTCTGCAAACCATTTCTTCTCTTATTTTTTTTAAGTTAAAGGTAGTAATTTAAAGGTTATTTTTGTCAGACAGGAGAATATGAATCAAAGACTTGAAGTCCTAAAGTAATGAAACCACTACCAATTTCCTTCATAGATGTTTACTGAGCTTTCTTCAAGTGTCTTCTTTTGTGATTTTGTTTCTGATGTACCCATACCATGTATAAGGTGTACCACAAAGACATGTGCATTTTTTAATGAGAAGACATAGGTCACACTTGTGTAAAATCTTTTGTGTTCAATTTTATTTACGTGAAAATAACTCAGAAAAGCAATGGCAGAAAATCCAACTCTTTAGTTAGTTGAATGGACAGGCAGTCAAATAAGGATTATTAAAACAATGGGGATTAAAGAATTGAGGCATTATAATAAGTTGAAATGTTTAAAAGTACTATCATTGGACCATACAAAAATGGATTCCAAAATTATACGTGAAAATTCATGTCTTTGACTGACAGCTGTAGCTCACATCTCCCTAGTTGAGCCCAAACTAAAAACACTTGATTGACCATTTTTATCACCATGTGGAAGCTTTAATCAAAATTTTAAAGAATGTTGCTGGGTGTAGTGGTGAGAGCCTGTAATCCCAGAGGCTCAGGAGGCTGAGGCAGGAGAATCACAAGTTTAAAGCCAACTTTAGTAATTTAGTGAGACCCTAAACAACTTAGCAAGACCCTGTCTCAAAATTAAAAAAAAAAAATAAACACTGGGCTGGGGATGTGGTTCAGTATTTAAGTGCTCTTGGGTTCAATTCTTGGTATTAAAAAAATTTAAAGAATATAGAATTTGAACGTTTTGTAGAAATCTTGAGAAAAAGTAAGGAAACCAATAGAAAACACTACTTTTTTACCCCATAACCTTAAAGAAGCTATCTCATTAAACATTACATTAATAAAACTGCATGTCTGTGCTTAAAGGAAATGACTGGAGATGAATCACAATTTTAGTCACAAAACAATAATTTGAATCAACCATATTGCTAAACCCATGGCCTTAATAATAAGAATTTTAATTTTAATTAACATACAGATATATTTTAGTATTTTAAAGATATTTGTAAATATTTGCAACTTAGTTTTCCATTTATTTTAATTGCCAAAATGGTTGAAGTTATTGTTCTCCCCCTGAAGACCAGCCATTAGTAAAATGCTGAGCTTAAAATCATTTTGCATAAAAACCATCATTAATATTTAGTTCATAATGATGTGTTGACTCTTAATTTCCCATAAATTGCTATGTGAGGTTATAATGGTGCTGTTGTTTATCTCCTGGATATTGTTCTCACAGACAGTACAGGCAGATACATTTTTGAGTCAAATATTCTTGTTGGATGTAAACCATCTGGTTACACATTCACAATAACTGAATTGAGATGTAGCAAATGCTGACAAAAAGCTCCTGAGCATATTGCATGACTCAGAAATTCAACATAACCATCAACCAATGCTTGCAGACTCATGAAAGTACAATGCTCTGCCACTGGTCTTTTGAACTTTCAAGGTGGCTTTGCAGAGGTTTCCAGCTTGACATTGAAATGGACATTCTGAAGATTGAACATAACACTATGGGATCATTTCTTTATTATCTGTCACTAAGCAATTATGTCTATCCTGGTGTTGTTTCTTTTTCTTTTTCTTTTTCTTTTCTTTCATTCTTTCTTTTCTTTCTTTCTTTTGTGGTTGTTTTCTGGATTTTCTGATTGTTTTGTTTTCATTTCACCATACTTTATTGCCATTAGAAAACTATTCACTGCTTCTGGGATGTTAAAAATAATAACAATCATTTTATATGAAAAATCACTGAGATTAAGATTTATTCATTTCTCCATAGCTAAAATGGAACCCTATTAAGGGAGTCAACCATGACTACATTTTAACACTATCTTTTTAATAATAAACTCACTCATTGGTGAGATGCTTTGTTTCTCATTCATGGAATGAATATGCTTCCTCTTGTATATTCAATACTAAAATTGACAGGTAGGCTCCTTCGTATAAAAAGAAAACCAAAAAAAAAAAAAAAACAGGGAGCACAGGTACTATTCACCAGGTAAAAATGATCAGAAATGACATACATCCTGAATGGTCTAATACAAAGTGAAATATTTAGGGGAGGAATATTTTTTAAAAAGTCATTTCAGGTGGTGCATGCCTGTAATCCCAGCAGTTCAGGAGGCTGAGGCAAAGGATCAGGAGTTCAAAGCCAGCTTCAGCAACTTAGCAAGGCCCTAAGCTACTCAGCAAGACCCTGTCTCTAAGTTAAATACAAAATAGGGCTGGGGATGTGGCTCAGTGGTCAAACGCCTCTGAGTTCAATCCCTGGTACTCCATCCCCACTCAAAAAAAAAAAAGTCATTTAAATTTGTAAATAAGTAAACATTTGATATGATTTTTAATGTTGGGAATGTTTGTTTTTATCTAACATACATGTGTTGAAATCTTAACACCTCAAGATTATGATATTAGGAGGTAGGGACAAAGGGGAGATAATTATGTCACAAGCAGTCAGTGTCTTTGTAAAACAGGCACAAGGGAGCTCCTTTGCTCTTTCTGCTATGCAAGGATACTGTGAGAAGGCATAATCTATGAACAAGGACCAGGCCTCACAAGATGCCAACTCTGCCTGAACCTTAGTCTTGGACTTCCCAGCCTCCGGGATATTGAAAAATAAATTTCTGTCACTTACATGCCATATTGTTTATGTGTTTTATTACAGCTGACTGAACAGCCTAAGACAATACATGATGGTTTATGTCTACAATCCATTATCTACCAGATTTTGATGTGATTAATATAAAAATACAGAACATTAACATTTTTAATATTGGCCAATATTCAGTTACTATTTATGAAATACATTTTAAAATATATTTTCATGTTCAAATAGTATTCAATAATCACCTTTATTTATTATGGTATTCTACCAAACCAAAAATTAACCTGACCCGTTAACTCAGATATTTGATTATTAAGATATGTTATTATTCATTTTATTTGTTGAATAAAATGTAAATAGGATCCTGACAATGCCTGTCAACTTTCATTCTGTTTTCCTTTCTATTTCCCTTTGTTCTTTTCTAAGAAACCTTGAAGATGAAATAGCAAGTCCCAAATAGACAAGTGAGCATATATTTTTGAAAAGTTAATATGTATTTGGAGACTTAAAATGATTGTTTTATCTTTAAAATATCTGGGAGTAAAATTATCATTTGAAAATGTTATGAATTAAAACATTTTCTGTTTGATTCAGATCTGGAGGTGTTTTTTTTAAATAGGAAACTGTAAAGCAAGTCATTTCCTTCTAGGCACAGATTATATATATATAATTTTAAATGTTTTATATGATATGATTAGATTGCTGCATCAACATGCTACCAAACAGAAAGCTGTGTTTGCTAGCTCTTCTCCTTAGGTACATTAAATTAATTGAGCATATTGTGGCCTTGCAGCATGATGTTTTGCTATATATATATATATATATATATATATATATATATATANTATATATATATATATATATATATATATATATATATATATATATATCCATATGTATATATATCTCCCTATATACTATTTTATATATATATAAAATAGTAATTTTACTTTTCTTTATCAAACAAAAAAAGATGTGGAAATAAGAGGAAGGCAATTATTTTTGTCTTCTAGGAAAATACTTTCAGGTTGATGTGACATAACCTTTTAATATCATGATTGAACACAATAAAAATCAAAAGGCAGTCTTAAGGTGAGATGGAGAAAGAGAAAAAAGAGAAAAGCTTTAGCTAATTATTACAGTATTTATGAAGAATTTTTTCTTAAGTGATCTTTTAAGTAAAGACCATACTTAGTAAAGATGGTAGGAAAACTTCCATTAATGGTTACCTATTTGTTAATATATGTTATCATGTGTTTAAGAGTAGCATTTTAAAGTTATTATATTCTATTTGTGGCTATAAGATTAGAAGGTCTATTTATGAATGCAATTTACCTTAAGATAATTGTTTTTCTGTAATCAGCTGGAGAAAGTATATCTATTCTCTTAGTTGCTAAGTGCCATCAGCACAAAAATAGTTTATGTTCAAAATACATTTTATTACTATGAAGGATATTGATAAAACAGTTTCAATATTTTTGTATGATGAACTTGTACTTATCACAAAAAGTAGTTTTCTGAAAGTTTTCTAAATCTAGTTCATTATTATAATTATTTCAGTTTCTGCAAAAAAACATGCCCTAAAATTTTAAATGTTTTACATGATTAGATTGCTGCATCAACATGCTACCAAACAGAAAGCTGTGTTTGCTAGCTCTTCTCCTTAGGTACATTAAATTAATTGAGCATATTGTGGCCTTGCAGCATGATGTTTTGCTAGTAAATGATTCATGTTGCGTCCCAACCACAGTGAACAACAAACTTTCACCAGAAACAGATGGAGGAATGATCTTGGCCATTTGTGGCAAACTCAGGTTCATCCAGAAAAATCTGGAGTTCATTGAAAATTGACCTCAGTGTGCTGTTGGCCAGATTTGATTCACCTCAGGTGCATGGTTATGCTGAGAAAGTAATCAGCACCAGCAGATGGACCTCTCTAGGTTCACTTTCCTAGGCAATTTAAAATCTGTCGCTAAGACATATAACGATCAAATATTTTGATATCTCTATGTGGCAGCACTTCCCGTCGATTTATGATCCTGAAAATAAAATTTAGCCCCCAATCTTCCCATAGACTTCCCAAATTAGAATGTTTCTGTGAGAAAACAATATTTTTATTTTAAGAAAATTCTGAGAAAATTAAAATGTGGTTTTAAAATATAAGTTAAGCTAGTCATACCCTTCCCTTTATGCCAAAGTGCCTTTTTGCAGTATCTATTCCCCATTGTATATTCAGACTTTATCCACACTGAAAAAAAAAACGTTAACAAAATTTTCCCTGGCTTTATGCCCTCAAACTACTGGTTTGTGCTATATTAAATGATGATAAATTGTTGTCCTTTTATTTAAATATGACAGTGGTGTCAATCTGGTGGTGAGGAATATGTTATAAGCTGTATTTTTAATTTATAGTCACTGATCCACTTAGACACTTTCTCTTATTTTCATAATCATGAACAGAATTTTATGAGACAGATGCCCAGACCAAGTGGAAAGCTAAACAGGGTTCATTTATATAATAGAATTTATGCAGTCCAGTTTGTGCCAAGTAGATAACTTGACTAGATGGCATAATATGTCAAATGGGCAATTAACTATTTCACGAACTTTTTTTTTCCCCATCGGAAGTTATTTCTCTGCAAAGGTTTTAAAACGCAGAATTTTCTCTAATGTATTGTTGTTAACACTCTTAAAATTAAGAAAGAAAACTTTCAGGATTATAAATGACCATGCAAATACAATTGTGATAATTTGTTAATCTTCAGTCAACAATTGGAGTAGTTGAAGAAGAAGAGGGAGAAGGAGAAGTTCTTATAACCTAGCTTGTGTTTTAATACAGCTATTTTTGGAAGTTGCTGTAAAAGTTTGTTCTTTATTTGAGCCACCACTTATTGAGTACCTATCAGGGCAGTTTCAGTCTGTTTGGTACCTCTGTGCATGCTTTGTTAAGATATAGGAGGGAGAATTACATAGGCTAGAGTCAAACTATCATTCACCTCCCTTAAAGAGATCTCATTCTGCACTGAATAACCTGTTCAATGGTATGAAATGATCCTGAGACCTATAGTACCAGGCACTCAGACGTTAATGGTGAACAACAAAAGATATTATCCATGCTCTAAGATGTATAAAAAAGGCAGTTTTACTAAAGAAATAATCACATAAGCACAAAATATGCAATTAAAATGTGTGTTGAATGCTTTGAATATACTTACAGGATACTACTGGAGAAGTTTCCTTTATAATGAGAGATACAGGTAGGCTTCTCTGATGATGTGATAAATAAACTGACATTTGAAGCATGAATAGAAGTTATACAGTGAAGTATGGGAGAAAAATGTTCTAGAAAGAGGGAACAGCCTGTATGACCTTTAGGTAGGAAAAAAAACTTTTCCATATTTCAGCCACTAAAAGGACACTTTGGTGCCTACAGCACAGTGAAAAAGGCTGGGGTTTTGTTAAACAAGATCCAAATTGTGCTGAATATTGAAGTACATGTTAAGAATTTCAGAATTTATCTTATATTAAGTGGGAAGACACAGAACAGTGTTAGGGGGGAAGTAATATGAGCACATATGCATGGAAATAAAATCAACCTGGCTTTTTCATGGAAAATAGATTGGATGAGAGAAGGAATGTATACAGGGAAAAAAAAATGGGAGGATTTTGCAGTAGTATATGTAAGAGGTTGGCAGGGGTGATGGGTAGATTTTACAAATGACACTCACTAGCCTTTGGTTTAGAGTTGTAAAGGTGGGTGCACTGGTGTGTTATTAGGAGCTGGATGAATAAACATATCATTTGAGGAGAATGGAAATTCTGGAGGAGGGGTAAATATAGAAATCAAGTGCTCTTTCCATGGAGATATTAATGTAATGTGCTTGGAGACATCAAGTGGGCACTGTTTATATAGACTTGAACTTTGGGACTGAGATTTTATTAGGGATATAAGAGGGATGTTGTTATTTTCTTTATAAATCTTCAAGTCATGGGGATGTGTGAACCCAACTGGAGAAAGAGCAATGAGTTAGAATCAAGAAAGAGCCTAAAGTGTCGTCATTGTGGTTTTGGATGCGAAGTGTCTCCAAAAGCTCACATGTGAGACAAGGCAAGAAATGATTAGGCTATAGCCTTAATATAATCAGTAAATTAATTCCTGATGGGATTAACTGGATGCTGACTGGAGGCAGGTGGGATGTGGCTAGAGGAAATGGTTCATTGGGGGGGCGTGTCTATGGGGTATATATTTGAATCTGGCGAGTGTAGTCTCTTTCTCTCTGCTTTCTGATCACCATGTGATCTGCTGCTTCCCTTTGCCACACTATTCTTCCATAATGTTCTGCCTCACCTCCAGTCTGGAGGAATGAAGCTGACCTTCTATGGACTAGACCTCTGAAACCGTGAGCCCTTAAATAAACCCCTTCTCCTCTACAATTGTGCTAGTCAGATCTTTTACTCATAGCAAGAAAAAGATGGCTAAAACAGTAGTAATATTGCAGAGGTTGAAATTTAAAAAGGAGAATATCACAGAAACCAAAATCATACAGAGGTTTCAACCCATCTGCTGTACTGAATACAGCTATGAAGTCAAAAAATAAATGGCCATTATATTTACCAACTTCAGTTCCTTGATAACCTTAGCAAAAACAATGTTGTTGCTGCATTGGAATGAGCTGAAATACTAGAGTAGAAATTGTAGCACCTGCTATTATGATAAATGTGGCTCTGAAGAGGATCAAAAATTTAATATGAAGATTATGTATGCCATCCTAGTGCATTCTCCCTCTCCCTTTCTCCCTCCCTCTCCCTTCAAAGCTAAATACTTATTTGAATATTGATGGGAACCATCTAGTATTGAGACATGTATGTGTACTCAAGAGAATGGAGGGGTGCCCTTGAACCCTGAGCATTGAAGATCTGGAAACTACATGGATAACTAGGCTTTGGTCATAAGCATTTAACAGAGGAAAGAAAGAGAAGGTGATTAGAAGCAGTGGCTGGTGGAAGATGTTTCTTGATAGTGTAATGAGAGACCTCTTTGCTGATGCAGTGAAGCAATCTTTGAATGAGAAAAAGGGACAGGAGGTCAGATCAAAGACCTTAGAAGTGTGAAGGAAGGTATATAAGTGTTGAAGGAAACTAGGGATTGTGTTTACTGGTTATGGTCGGTAACGCTGACAGATAGTGCTGGGTGGATTCAGGGAACTCACTGAAGTCAGTGAAGTTGATGAACTATTTGCACAAGGTCTGATTTCACTAATTTTGATGCTTTCACAAAAACTTCAACATTATTTAGTTAAATCTATGCAAATGAACTTACAACAGTATACAATTTTGGCAAATGTTTCATACATCTTTTTAGGAATTACCTTTTCTGGTTTTTATGTAATTAAGTTGATTAAAATTTACTAGATTGTTATACTTTAAATGCTTCATTTTAGAGATACATAGTGACTATAGTTTATAATTTTGTGTTTAAGTTCTTCCCATTATCTTTTGGATACACTATTTAAACGTAGATATCTCTAAATCAAGTTTTCCTTCATTCTACTATACCTACACTAGGTAAATAAAAGTAATTGATGTTAGATGAGGTTCTACTAAAACAAGCAAATGGTATTTAACAAATAAATAAAATACAGTTACTATTCTTAGAAATGGTTTTCTTCAAAATACTCTTTAGAGTTTTGTTTCCTTGAAATTTTTCATTATTTTACCTAACATATTAGTTGCTTATATACTTAGGAAGAAATATCAAAATGTATTCATTATGTACACATCATAGACCCAAAGGGGGTTTTTTTAACATTAATTTTCAAAACCTGTGAAGCAGACTATTCCAGGTTAACAAGCATCTGTTTAAAGTCATCCTTAGCTTAAATTAAGAAATATGAGCTTTAGTAGAAATTTCTCATTTTCAGAAACTCCAGAGATCTTTTAATAATGGCAAAGCACACACACATAATACAGAGGCACACGTGCCCATACAATACATAGGATATAAATTTGAAAATACAGGAGTGACTTTTTTCAGGTACTCAAATCTTATGTATGCCTGATCTATTCATATTAATAGAGAAATTTTTATTCATTGAAATCAGTTAGAGAATTCAGCCTTACTTAGTGCATTGTAAGGGAATTTTGTAAATGGGAGTTCATAGGAGGATTGAGTCATGATGAATAATCAACAGAGAATTTATCATCTGGAGCATAAAGTAAGATTTGGATACATGGTTAAGGGAAAAATCTCTTCCAATGGGACTAAATGATGACTCTTTAGATCTACAAAGATGTTGTCATTGATATTCATTGCTTCCTAATTTCTATTTCAAATGAAAAGCAGGCCTCCTAGAGCTGTGAAATACAATGAATGGTAAAAATGAAGCTAATTGGGTAATCCACCCATTTAGTTTTCCCCATTTCTAAAATTACTTCTTTATACAATCTAATTGAAATGTTTCTAGGACTAAATCTCTGTTAGAAATATGTAATTAGAGCTGCACAGGGTGGTGCATGCCTGTAATCACAGAAACTTCAGAGCCTAGGGCAGGAGGGTGGCAAGTTTGAGGCCAAGCTCAGCAACTTAGCAAGACCCCATCTCAAAATAAAAAAGTAAAAAGGACTGGAGTTTTATGTTAAAGTGCCCCTGGATTCAATATTTAGTGCCACCAAAAATATTTTTTTAAAAAAGAAATATGTAATTAGTAATATTTAAGAGAACAGATGAGCTCACATTTTCATTACTGTGATGTGTCTTATGGATTTAAAATATTAATGATGTTGAAAGCTAAAATCTTTAAGAATCCCCAAATTGAAAACTAATAACATTTTCCAAATGCTTTATTTGTTTCCTTATCAAGTTCACTATCAAATGCTAGAACGTAATACAAATATGATATATATTTATTAATAGAGTAATTTTAATTTTTTGTTTAATTTTGGTACTAGAACCCTGCAAAATAGATGAGCTAAATATTTCTATTTTAAATCACATACCCCAAAAAGTAAACTCTTTTCATGTATTTTGGGAAATTGCTAGGAATATTTATAGATTTCCAAATGATTGGGTTTTTATTCTTTTCATAATTACCATATAAGTGTTCCTTAAACTGTAAAGTGTTATGCAAATGTTAGCTACTATTATTAGTTCTGCTCTTCCAAAAGGCATCTCACAAGATGGGATATTTATGCTTAATCATATCCATGGTTCAACAAGGGGTGTGGTCTATGCTTTGTCCCACATAGAGTTTTTTCATGTTCCCATGCACACCTTGGCCTCCAATGCAGAGTCTGAAGCCCTAGTTGCCAAGCAGAATTTCAAGAAGGGTGTAAACCTGGACTGTCTTCAGAGTTTTTCATAATACTGTTCCAAACAGTCCTCACTTTTTAAGGCACAGTGGCTTGTGTTTCTAAATTGCCTATAATTTTTGCTTACTTTTTCATCGATTGTGCCATCTTTAGTTTATATTAATCTGTATTGGATTTTGCTGGCTAAAGCATATTGTATGTACTGTCTCCCAATTAATTGCCCCAGAAACTAATTATTATATTATGCCAATGGTAGTTGTATGACCATAGAATAGCACTTAACAACATTATTATAGCAGAAACTGAAAAGCTTGAAAGTTTATGAAAGGGATTTTCCTTAATGTGTGATACTTAGAGAGATAGACAGTTAATTGTCTATTGCCACACAGTAATAGGATGTCCAACAGAGGCAGGAATCTGGTTGCTTTAGTTCTAGATTCTGTTCTTTCCTCACCACATCAGAGCTAATCTCAAAAGACTTCCCAGTGTCGGTAAGAAAAAGACATTCAATAAACCAATTACTCTGTAATTTGAGGAATGAGAGAATAACTCACATGACAAGTTAAAAATGCAAATGTATTTACTTCTGGTGTAAATGGCACAAGTCTGAAGTCCACGAACTCAGGAGGCTGAGGCAGGAGGATCCCAAATTCGACGTCAGCCTTTTCAATTTAGGACACCCTGTTTATTAAAAAAAAAATAGAAAGGACTGGGCATGTAACTTAGTGATAAAACATCCCTGGGTTTACTCCCTAGTATGACAATAACAGAAAAGTGCAAGTATATTTTATTTAAAATATAATTTAGGTGTAGAATTGTAACTTGTTTTACTAGTTATGAGAAATGCATCATAAATTAAAATTGGAACTCTGTTGCCTGGATATATCAAGCACATTAATTGCAACATTCATGTCTAAAAGACATATTTAAATATCAATGGGCATAAAGACATGAACAAAGATTTAAACATCATCTTCTAAGGATTCTAATTTTTCAAAATGCCTTCAGAAAACAAATCACTGAGTTAAGAAAAAATGGCATCAACCCAGATATATTCTATTAATGTTCTTGTTACTATGAGCACATCCTGTTTCATAATAACAATGTATGTATTGCATAGATCTGTAGGCAAATTGATAGGTCCAAGTACAAGGTAATGCTTCACAGAAGAAAAAACATGTGTGTGTGTATTAAATATATGTCACTCAAGGAAAATCCCAGTTTTAAAAAATAAATTTTACTAAAATAATAATCCAACAACTAGAATTTAGAAAATAAAAAATAAATTACCAGTCTCATGTCATCATAAAAGATCCAAAATGCAATTTTCATATAAATGCAAACATTATGTGTCTCATTGGCTCAATTATGAGAGTAGAGGATTGTAGCAAAAGGTGAAAAGTTTATTTTTTAATTATACATGGCATTATTAAGTAATATTTTCCTCTCAAGAAGTGTAATAATTGAAACTTGATCACTAAAAACATGAGCATGAATAAAAAGGATTAGCTGTTTAATAAGACCTGAAGTAATAATCACAATAAATAGTTGGTGATATCAATACTCATCATTTTGATGTAATCAGATTCTCTTCCTGGTGTCTCTATTGTCCTATAAATTAACTATTGACATTGATTTCCCTTAATGTGTAAAGCTTTACAAACCAATTCCTTGACTATAGCTTTCTCCACAACAAAAAATTACAAGCATTTTATATTTTTAGGATTTGACTATTATCTGCATTAAAGTTTTTGTTTTTAATATGCTAATACAAATAAGGCACATTTTCACAATTGAGGACCAGTATGCCTCTACCATGGTTTCTTGCGTGTTTGACTATATGACTGTGGGTTTCTGGGTTTACTTCCCAAGTGTACAAGCCACTGTGAACATAAAATTACAATAGGAATCAGATCTCCCAGGTTTTAGACATGACTCTACCAATATTGTCTGCATCCTCAAGAAACATTTCATCTCAGAAATTGTTTACAAAAGTATTTAAAATATTAAGCTCTTTCCTCTGTACCTTGACTGAAATGGAGAAACTTGGGACTAAATTTGCCAATTTGCAGGTGACATCAATGATTATCACCATCTATCTGAGCTGGCTACCTATCCTGGGTTCACAAAATCTGACTATTCCAATAACTTGAGAAAACAGCGAAGAAAGCACACAAACACACAGAAGTACCTTTTCAAAATCCGGGGATGGCTTTGTGTCCTTCAGGGTCTGTGGAAAGAGAGAGCCACTGGAATTCTTTATTCTTATATAGGGGACATACAAGGGGAGGTTCCATGGAACATTCTATCCCCAAAAGGACAAAGGGATAGGATTACAAAGATTACAAACGAATAGGTGAGTGTAACTCAACCCTAGGGGGTGATGCCTACTCCTGGCACCACACCTCATTATCCAAGCAGGGGTAAAAGTCTAATATATGATGACAATGGTAGTCAAGGCAGAGGTGATGGTCAAGAAGGTAAGGATGATGTTCTCTTTTCTCTAAAGTGAACCTTCTAAGGATCACATAAATTCTCAATGGTGTCCAGGTTTTATACTTATCTAGGAAGCTTTTAAAAACTTCCAGTGCCTGAACCCCATTACAAATACATTAAATCAGAATTTTGGTGGAATAGTGCAATGATATTCTATAGATTTTCTTAGGTGATACTATGTGTAATTTCACTAAGAAATATTATTTTACCAGGCACAGTGGCACATGCCTGTAATTCCAGCCACTTGAGGCTGAGGCAGAAGGATTGAAAGTCCAAGATCAGCCAGAGAAGCTTAGTGAGACCTTATCTCATAAAGAAGAGGAGCTGGGATGTAGCTGATTAGCAGAGTACCCCTGAGTTCAATCCCCAGTACCATACACACACACACATACACATTTTAAAAAAAGGCCATGAATTTTAAGGGACAGAATTCCTTTTTGTGATACTGAGTGAGTCTAAACCAAGCCCATGAGACTGATGGGTACCCAAAGGTATAAATAGTTTATAGGATGGCATGAATTGGGCAAAAATATATTATACAGGGTACACTCCAACCCCAAAAAGTCTTTTTAACATAAAATTCAATGAGAGTTGTTGCTTGGGGCCAAGAAGCCATTTTGATGAATCATTGTAAAATACATGTAATGTATGTAATGTATGAAGAATTTAGTTTGGTGATAAAAGTACTATAAAATGTGTAAATAACAATGTATTATCAACATGGGTTGCCTTTAAATGGAGCAAAAGTTATATTTATTTGTAGTGAATTTTCCCAATTGCTATCATAATAAACATACAGTACACATGAAGCATTTTTGAGTCCAAATCCAATGGTTCTTTGCTTCAGTGGTGTGTTTCCAGAAAACACTTCATCCTGCATTCTGACATATTTTTTTTAAACGTTAGATTAAAAAAAATCTATTAGCAACCATATGGAAAGTCTCTATAATACACAAACCTAATTATTTTAAACCTCTGTGTTGATTTTTAATTTGATAAAATCCATGAACATATTCAGGTACTACTTGAAAATAAATAAAGAGCCTACAATTTTTAAATGCTGTGATGGTCTTGCTCAAGTTTCTTTATTTAGCTGTTTCCCACACATTGACTGATGTAGAGAAGCTTGGAAGGAAAAATGCTGTTCAGGTGGTGTGGGTGATAGCAATGATGATGACTGTGGGGACAAGACAGTGGTGGTGAAGGTCAAGATAAGATGACTTAATGTTTTACATTGTCATTTATAAAGCAAGACATCAAAGGCACATTGACTATAATAGCAGTAGGCTTAGTTATATTTACTGTTCTTTTCTATTTTGTGTAACTTTTCTGGTGTTTTTCCAAGCATTTAAAATGATACCTGAGAACATTGTAACATATCGTACCCTAAAATACTATGATGTGAAATATCTTTTGATATATTCTTTGAGGATAATTTAGCATACAGAATTTCAGGTGTAGTAATCCAACCAACTCAGGAGGCTGAGGCAGGAGGATTCCAAATCCAGCCTGGCCAACATAGCAAGACCCTGTCTCAAAAAATAAAAAGGCCTGCTCATTTACTAAGACATGGGAATAATTATTTTGGTGTTTTGTGATAATTAAATGAAGCAACAATAACAACAACAAAATCCAATAGCCAGAACATGTTATTGCAATAAAGATTAAAGTCACTTTCAGGACTTTGTTTTTCAAAGGTTTTATAACCTCATTGAAGAGACATGGTCTTAAATTCCCAAAACGTAGACTATGGTTGAATGTTTAATTTTTTTGTTGTTGTTTTGCTTTAAAAACCTAATAAAGGATATTACTTTTATAAATTCACATTTTATTAATTATAACCTCCTTTTTAGTGGTTTTTATAAAAATTAAATAATATCAAAATATATAGTTACATATAACTAATTAAAACAAAAGAATTTTAAAAATATAAATATAGTAATGCTATAGAGCAATGTTTCATTCAGTGACAGACCGCATATACCACGGTGGTTCCAAACGATTCTATCATCTGGTGCTTTATTTATTTATATTTTTCATTGCTGTGACCAAAATACCCAACAACTTAGAAGATGAAAAGTTTCTTTGGGGCCCACCAATTTGGAAGTCTTAATCCACAGTCAATTCCATTGCTCTGTGTTCAAGTTAAGACAATATATCATGTCTCAACACATACAGTCCAGTTGAGAAAAGCTGCTCAGTTCATGGTGAGGTTAGGAAGCAGAATGAAAGGAGGAAGAGGAAGGGGTCACAGGAAGAACAACCCTTCAAAGGAAATGCCCCTAGACCCACCTCTACATATGCCTACACCCCATCTGCCTACATGTACTGCCCAGTCAGTCCACTCAAACTAGGAAAGACTAATTAGATTACAGCTTTTCTAATTCATTCATTTTTCCTCTGAATATTGCTAAATTAACAGGAGCTTGGGGGAGGGGTATCCTATATCCAAACCATAACAGTTAGTGACATTATAGCCTTCTTAATTTGTCTAAGTACTCTCTATCATGTTCACGTAATGACAAAATCACCCAATGACACAGGTCTCAGAATGTATCCTTATCATTAAGCATGCATGATTGTAATTTTATGTGACTAAGGGTTCTCAGGAAGTCCAATGTTTGAGTATAGATTATTCTATTTCTCTTTATGTCTTGATGAATACAAAATGACAATAGCAAATATTTCAAAAACTATGTCTACTATTAGGTACCAGTCAATTCATCAGGAAAAGGACAGGAAACAGAAATACTAGGCAGGGAATTATGCAGAGTTCCTGCTTAGCAAAAGTCCTTGTACCATCCATGCAGCTCCACTCAGGTTCAACATCCACACTAGCTGGCATCAGAAACTCTGGGTTAGAAGGCTCACATCACACTGGAGTTAATATCTCAGGCCTGGTGCTGTGAGCTGATGTATTCTCTAAAACTTTTATGTTGAAGTAACTCCCAGTACTTCAGAATGTGGCTGTATTTGGAGACAGGCCCATTAAAGCAGTAATTAAAGTAAAGCAAGGTCATATGAATGAGCCTTGATCCAATATGATTGGTATTCTTAGAAGAGGAGACTAGGACACAGACAAGAGAGAGGACCGTGGAAAGTCACAGGAAGGGGAAGATGGCTATCTGCAAGCCAAGGAGGGAGTCTGCAGATAAAATAACCTTACTGGCATCTCCACCTTATCCTTCTAGCTTCCAAAGATATGAAAAAATAAACTCTGTTTCTTGGTTATGGCAGCCCAAACCAGTGGGACTGTTTCCATCAGCCCCACAAAGGATATGCCCAGAGACTAGAGTCACCACACTCAGAGAAGCCCAGCACTCTGACTTCCCATTTATAGTTCCTCCTGAGTCAAAATGTAATTGAAACACCTGGGGTCTTTATAAACTGTTTTTTTTCTAATAAGCAATGTTGAGTTTTAACATATTGGATAGTTCAATTTTTATCTGGTTTCTGGGAGAAAATTGCAAGTCAGATTCTTATCCAGCAGGGGAAAAGCTTTGGTTTATTATTTGCCCAGATTATAGTGGGCTTCTTTTCTAATGAGTCAAGATGGGGAAGATTTTTGTCCCATTAGCTTTCAGTTATATTTTATATAACATTATTGTTGAGGTAGAAGATATTAAAATTTTAGTAAGCCCAAGGAGATTTCCCAAACTGAATTGGTTTCAAAACCAGTGACAGCCCAGGCACAGTGTCAATGGCAGCATATAAAATGGTTATTCTCTTCAGAGTCCTCCAAAGAAGAATTCACTGAAGAGTGGAATTTTCAAGTGAGTTCTAAAGGGTGGTGTCTATCTAGTCAAAGGAATTAGTTCTATACTGGGAGGGCAAGGGGTTGAGGGAACAGGGCAATGCCATTAGTCCATGAAGTACCCGAGTGGAAATTTGGGAGAGGTCTCCCTTACTCTGGGGGAATGCAGCCCTGTAGTAGAGGATTTAGGCAAATGCTGCATTTCTGTACCCAATGGCTAGTCAACTCTGAGCAAACTTCTGCAGGCCAACCTGCCCAAACACAGTAAAAGACCTTTGAATTATTAAAGTAGCAGCTATGAATCCCTCCAAAGTGAATTAATAGAATTTGTATCATACTGGAAGGGCAAAATAAAAAGCGATTCACCATATTTTGTGGGCTAATTGGAAATGGAGATATTATAACCAATGAACTAGATGATTATTTGAAGAAATAAAGAATTAAAATATTTCCCTCCTTCAACTTAAAGAAGTAAATACTCAAATGTAGCCATTTGAGAGACTATCTTTATCAGGAATGGTAAAGAAAAGATAGCACCATGTGTTTCAGGCAGGACAAACATGAAAATCTAGACCATGAAAATTATAGACTATATAGCCAGGCCACTGTGAGCAAGTCCAAGCCATTGAAAGACTTTAAGCAGGAAAGCCCCATAATCTTCTTCTTTTTTTTTCTTCTTTTTTACATTAGAAGCTTCATTCTAATTGAATTGCAGAAAATAAAACAAGAGTTTCTAGGGATGACAATTAAGAGTTCAGTTAAGAAACTACTTAGTTATCTGTGGACAGATGGTTATTTGAACTCTGAGCAGTAAAGATGGAGAAAAGTGGACAGATTTGAGACATGTGTGGAATTAGAATAATCAGAAGTTACAATGTGATGAAAAAATGTGAGGTGAGGAAAAGAAAGGAAGTGTTTGTTCTCTATTTTCTTGCTTCCTGATTGACCAATTTGTCAATAATTGTATCATGTACTGAAATGAGCCAGTCTTAGTAAAATAGTTTTTTTTGGGGGGAGGGATTGTAATTTTAGAAGTTGTGAATTTTTTTTTTTTACATATGTTGCATGATTCTGGCTTCTGCAGGCATCCTGTGCTTTGTTCTCCCTTTACTTTCCAAAATCTGTTGATAAGATATACATACGTCATTCTGCATTTTCCTATTTATCAGCTATGGAAGTTTGAGAAATGACTTCACGGGTGGGGTATTCCTGCCAATTTAATAAATATCAAAATAACAAAAGAAAGAAGTACCATTGGTCAAAGCATGACTACTTTACAATTTATTTGAGAGAACTTAGCAGAGATATATTTCCTAACCATCAAGGATGTTCTCATGACTTTGTGTATTTCTAATTGTGTGTGTTATGAGGGCTCAGACTAGGAAACATACCTGAAGAAAGATGAGAACATACACAAATGTGCATCATGCAATACAGAATGACCCAGCTGCTAGAAGGGAAGACATACAGGCAAGTACCTGTAGAGTAATAAACAAAGTCAAAATTGACACAAAATATGAGTTATAACACAAGGATTAGCCGTTCAGAAATCACAGAAGGGATTTGTGCCATCATTAGTTGGAGATAAGGGAAAGTAAAGGCAACAAAAAACAGAATGAATGATGACTCTACATTTTAAAACAATGAATGCCATGTTTAGGTTACAACCATGGTTGAACCATGGGATGATTTTAGGGAAGAATTTTTGGCTAGGCAGGGGAATATTTACACAATGCTAAGAATATTGGCCCTATGCTTCTTGCAACAAAGATTCATTAACATTATTAATATTGTGGGGGTTTTTTCATGCTAGGCTTTTTTCAATGTGTTTTTCAGTGGTTATAAGTTTTGATTGGGTATTTCCTTGTCTTCCAGCTATGGTGTCTACCTTCTATCTGTCATTTTCTCTTACTTTGACGATAATTTATAATATAATCTCTTTTTAGTTTATGTGCACTTTCTCTTTCTCCCTCTCTCTATTTCATTGCCTCTGTGTTTACTTCTCTCCTTTGTACACTTTAGGCTAAAAAATTACAGGTGATATAAAAATCAATATACTTGGATAATTACAAATGATATGAAAATCAATATGAATAAATGATGGATTGACTTTTGTTTTTAAAATAACAGCTATGAAACTCAAATCAATTAATATAATATGCAGCATATTAGAAAGGATAAATAAAAGTGTGTTCAGCATATTTATTACATAATTAGGAATGAAAATGACATTTATAACAAACAACCATGGTAAATTGATTATTTGATGAATTTAAATGCAATAGATAAAAACAGATATAAGAATGTAGCCATTTTCATGTTATTATGAAGCCCATTTTGGATCTTTTCTTTCTTTTATTATCTGATCCTTTTAAAAAATGTCCAGATAAAGCATATTGATATTTTCTCCTAATACCTCCCTGAGGAGCCGATGATGTGATATTCCCATTTCTCATCTTGATCTGAACAATGTGGATAAAATACTATGTGCCATCATACCCTTATAATCCAACCCCTTCAAATAGAAATTAAATTTCTATTTACCTATGTTTATTGTTTAGTGAAAGGAAGAAACTAGTATTCAGAAGTACATTTAATTAATAAAGACTGAGACTCAAAATACATCATACTTATGGGACTTTCATAATTTATTAGGGATTCTGCAGAGTTACCTTTTAAAATCATCATGAATATGTCACTCACTGATATAAATTATTACATTTTAATAAAAATAAGTTGATACTAATTTTAAAATATGATTTCTATTGAGGTGTTAGATGATGTAATGGAAAGTAAATGGGTTTTGAAACAAGGAAGGCCTAACCTGGCACTGTAACTGTTAACTTTGTGACATTTGGCTCCAAGTCTTGGTTTCCTCATCTGTTAATGGGAAAAGCAGGACTTAGAAAATCGTTATATGGGTTAAAGGTAATAGCTCTTGGAACAGTGTTTAACAAATCTATCACAGACATTAAACAAATGCTTGTTAGTAGTGAAATTTCAGTTTCTTCAGGTGTGTCTAGGAAACCACTGTATCATAAATCCTCAGAATTTCTAAAGCTAAAAGGGTTTTAGGAATCCTGTGTTGTAGAACAATTTGGTAAAGAGGGATGTAAGCTTCTCAAGTTAAGCTACATGGAATATAGCAATTTGGTAGGGTTCAGACAGGATATAAAATCTTCCTTACATATATAAATATGAAGACTTCGTTTTATTTAATCCACAGAGAACTAATAAATATTTACAAAATGTATCATTCAAATAGTTTCCAATAGCAAAAATATCTGGAGTGATAAAGAGGCCTGGCTACATAGAAAGATTATTCCATCCCCGAAAGAGAATGTCCATTCAATATTCCAGATCAACTGTTTTCTTGGTAGAGTCAAAGGAAGTCCTGTTGATTTATATAAATACATTTTTAAAAGTGTGTTTATTTAAATACCAAAAATCACTTTGTGACAAACCTAGAATTTTTTATATCAGGTTTTCATAAAGATATATTCATCATGGGGCTGGGGATGTGGCTCAAGTGATAGCGTACTTGCCTGGCATGCGCGGGGCACTGGGTTTGATCCTCAGCACCACATAAAAATAAAATGGGGATGTTGTGTCCACTGAGAACTGAAAAATAAATATTAAAAAATTCTCTCTCTCTCTTCTCTCTCTCTTTTTCTAAAAAAAGATATATTCATCATTACTTTATAAAACTAATCATATCATTAAGTCTATTCTCATTCTTTTATCACTGTATTTCATAATTACAACAAATAAGGCTTTTTGTAGTTTAAAGAAACTATTTTCTCAGCCCTTAGGGGAGTTGATATCTAGCTTTCCAAATATTTATACCAGATGACTGGTCTATTTTGTTAATTTTTATTGGTAAACGATGTCTGTTTTGCTGTAAAACCTTATCCTTTAGGAGTTAATATTCATTTAATACCTCTTTTCTGTAATTTGTTCTGTGGAAACCAAAATGTTCACATCAGGATTTCATATTTTACTCAATCAATAAATATTTATCAAACAAAACTAGGTTAGCTTTGGAAAGTCCCCAATGTGTTTTTCTGTTTTGCCTACCATTTTTTTCAAACTTTCAGAGAGAGCAGAATGCATAAAAAGTAATGAGCAACATTATAGTTCCATCATATCCCTGTCTTTTCAAAGCCATTCCTAAGGTACTACTTCTGAATATAGAGATATCCCATGAGAAGGAAAAGAAAATCTAGCTGTCAGAATCAATCAGCAAGGATGGTTTTTGACATGCCTAACTCAAAACTGCCCTGAATAATCTGTAATTTATTATTTATGTGGCAGGAGTCCAAAGGAAAGGTGGACTTCAGGATTCGTGGATTCATTAGTTCAATAATGTAAGCAAGGACTTAGATCATTTCCATCTCTGTGTTCTGTGATCAGCAGCAGCAACTTTATTCTAGCTTCTCTGATTACTCTAAGAATACTTCAAGAAGCCTTCAGGGCTATATGAGCTTTTGATTAAATCCCATGAGAGTATGACACTGCCTATGCCTCTTACTTACTGAACAGCTAATATTTGTGGAGAGGCAATTCTTCATGAATCCCTTATGCTTTAACACATCTTCTGAGCAAGGACATTCATAGTTTTGTTTTTGTTTTCAACATTGTTTGTATAATGGACACACTTGGAAAATAAAGATTGTATTTCTCCCTGAGCAGATAGCTATGTGTTTTCTAACTATGATAACAAAGATAACATTTCCCATCAGGGTAAAGATGTTGCAAGATTATTAGTGATTCTGTGGAAAGATTAGGGATTTGTGGTGACATACTGTTTGTGTGGCATTCACTGAGCCTACATTGCCATGGGATGTCGGGTAAAGAAGGGACTGATGTGAACATGAAGACCCATATCAACTGGAGTCTAGGTAACACATTTCTTTTTCTCTGAGCCAGAGTTTCTGTGTCTTCTGGCAACCACTTATTAAAAACTCTGACAAAATTATATTTTGTCTTGAAAATAGGATAAAATCACACAATTTTCACGGTTTATTTTCAGTTTGAAACACGTTTCTAGCAATCTTCTCCTGCCTGAAATTAGAAAAAGTTGGGTTTCATGTTGTTGCCAAACCAAACATCAGCAATAAGAGTGGGAAACAATTCCACAAGAGGCAGCTCTGGGCACCAAAGTTGAAACCAGTTCTCAGACAATGGTGCTATTGCTCAACAGGTAAAAGAAGAGCGGAATAGAGATTAAATACTCAAATCCCTCAAGAATAGAGATTAAATACTCAAATCCCTCAAGAGTCTTATGCCCAAATAATGACTGCATCTAGAAGGATTTTTGCATTAAAAAGATGGAGGATATGGCTCTAACAGTGGTATGGCTGGTGAGATGAAGTCCTCAAAAGAATGATCCTTTGTGTATTTTAAGCTAAAATCAGCAATACCTATTTTAAGGAAATATGTTAAATTATCATTACACAACCTTCAATCCTTTCATTTTAAGATTCTTTAACAATATCATGAAATATGTATGTATTTCATGTCCTTAAGGTAATTCCTCATTCATTTGGAATATTTCTCCATTGACAAAAGAAATAATAAAATTTTCTTCCCCTCCCAGAAATGACAGCAGGAAATATCCGTCCATTGTGATAAATAATTCTATAACCAGATTTATAAGATTTATAATATTAATTAAAATAATTGCTAATTTATACAATTCTCCTTTACTTTTTTTTTTCCTTTTGTAGTCCCAGAGATCATACCCAGGGCTTTGTGTATGCTAGGCAAGTGCACTATCACTGAAGTACATCCTTGGTCCTCTTCCATTTTTTTTTTTTTCATTACCAATTGGCTTTAGTTTAATATCATAGGATTTTTTTAAGAATGTTGAAAATTACTATGACACTTGATATGTAAAGTTATTATTTAAGGAAAGTAACATAACATTTTAGCCATTAAGTAGTTAACATGTTGATGGCAGAGTTAAGAAAAAACAACTCTAATGCAAAATAGGCATGACAAACATTGAAATTTCCCAGAAAGAAGAAAATAAAGAATTCTTTGTTAATCTTTATTAAGTGAAATGAACAAGCCAAAGCCAGCAGTTTGTTTATCTAATTGTTTTTTTTTTTTAATTTCTGAGTGGAATACAATGTTTTATTTGAAAGCCTATTAGAGAATTAAAACTACTGCCTAATACAAGAATAAGAGTAGACTATATTGAAAACAAAAACTAGTAACAATTAAAAATTGATAAACTTCTCAAAGAAGATACATGTGTGACCACAATTGATATGAAAAGATGTTCAACATATTAGTCATTAGGGAAATGCAAGCCAAAACAATGAGATACCACTTGATATCCTCAAGGACAGATATAATTTTTTCTTAAATGAAAAATAGAAAACATTGGTAAGGATGTGGAGAAATTATTCTTGGGAATATGAAATGTTTTACACACTGTAGAACAACGTTCAGATGTTCCTCATGAAGTTAAACACAAAATTACTATATGGCCAAAAAAAATTCCACTATCAAGGTATACCTGAAAGAAGGGAAAATTGGAACTTACACCAATATGCATGCACCTGTGTTCATATAAGCACTCTATACACCATAGCCAACAAGTAGAAGTAACCTAAACATTTAATAAGTGAATCGGTAAACAAATTGTGGTACATACCTATAATGGCAAGCTATTCGGCCATTAAAAAATGACATACTGATACATATTACAATGTGGATGGACCTTGAGCACAATATTCTAATAGAAGCCAAACACAGAATAGTCATACATTATATAATTCCATCTATATGAAATATTCAGAACAGAAAAATACACAGGTGCATAAAGCAAATTGGTGGTTGACCATGGCTGGAGGAATGGGGAGTAATATAGAATGTGTACAAATTTCCTTTTGGGGATGATGCAAATGTTTTAGACATACAGGTAGTGATTATACAACATTGTGAATGCACTAAAAGCTATCAGATTGCTTAAAGTGATTAATTTTATGTTATTGAATTTCACCTCAATCAAAAATAAAGCTTGATAATTGTTAAAGAATTTGTATATTACTCCCAAAGCAGTGTACATATATGACTGACACTTGTTTTAACATTTTTTTTCTTAAATCAACACAGTTAGATATCATAATTTTAACATATATAATGCTTAGTTACTGATACTAGAAATCTAACATCTGATTATTAATTTATAACCTTTCAAATTAAGGAAACATAATAATGTGTTATCTTCCTGGATCTATATTATGCTAAAAAGTAAAATCCAATTTGAAGCATAAAATTTCCATATCTTTAAGAGTAAATATTTATTTGTTAGAAAGAATGCTTTGTGATATCTACTGTTGACAGGACATATATTTCAACATATATGGAAATTTTATCCTCAGAACCTCAGTCTATTCAACTGAAAAATTCTTCCTTAATACCAGCTTTTTGCAAAAAAATTAAATAATTGTTCCACTACTCTTTGAAGACAAGTAATTAAAATAATTCAATTTGTGTTGACAGATTTTTTTTTAATGCACACCAATTATCTTTCAAAAGATTTAAATTTCAGACTTAGGAATGTTCAGAGCAGGTTATCTCCTAAGAAATTCTGCTTCTTGACAAGAGAGTTGCCATCAAACATTCACAGAGACTGTCTCCTTTAACCTTTGCAGTGACAATTTCAAATTAAGAAAATAACCTTTATCTGTCTTGTTCAGGCACATATTTAAGGGCCAAAAGTTCATTTTTGACATATTCACTAAGGATAACAGATATCTCAATGGCCTTTGATAATTATGTGGCTTTAACATAAATGATGAATTATTAAAATTTTTATGCTACTATTTAATGTAGATGGCAAGTCTTACCTCTAAAGTATTCTGCTTAGTGCTAAAGATTCTGCTTGTCCTGTTTTTCTTAATACATTATATTATTATAGTCTATAATAATAATAATAATAATAATAATAATATTATTATTTTATTTTTTATTTTTTACCACCAAGACAAGTGCTTTTCCTTCAGTACTAATTGTGCTCAGGCCAGCTCACCATTCAGATCATAAAGTTTCCATTTTCTTTTTCTCATAATAAGTGTTTCAGTTAGCTTCTTCACTGCTGTGATTAAAAGACCCATCTAGAACAACTGTAGAGGAGGAAAAGTTTATTTGGGGACACATGGTTTCAGAAGTCTCAGTTTGCAGACAGCCTGCTCCATTCCTTGGGGCTTGAGGTGAGACAGGACACCATGGTGGAAAATATGGCAGAAAGAAGCAGCTCACATGATGATCAGAAAGAAAGAATCCACATGCCAGATAGAAAATATATACCCCAAAGGCATGCCTCCAATGATCCACCTCCTCTAGCCACACCCTACTTGCTTCAGTTACTACTCAATTAATCCCTTCAAGGGATTAATCCACTGATTGGATTAAGGATCTCATAACCCAATTATTTATCATTTAAACCTTCTTGCATTGCTCACACATGAGCTTTTGGGAGACATACCACATCCAAACCATAACAATAAGTGAAATAAATACTGGGTGATGAGCCAGATTTAATATTGATACATCCTATATTATTGATCACTTGTTGGGAAGAAGGAAGTTACAAAAATCACAGCTACAAAGTAGAGCATACAAATTCCAGAACTCAAAGCAACATGAAGTCTAATTACCAATCATTTCATTATTCCCAAAAGAAAGACCAAAGTCCCAAAGTTCCCTAATGCTTTCCAAAATTAAACAAGAAAGGGGAGATATCTGCAAATTGTTCCCAGATATTCCCACTATGACAAACATCTATCCTCACCATCAATGTACTTGTTCAGTGAATATATGTAGAACTACAGCTAGGCCACAAACATATACTGAGCAATGAGGATATGGTGTACAACAAAATGTACAAGACTTCCATCCTCTTGTAGCTTAAGGTGAACTGCGAGAGGCATGAATCTGACATGTGAAAATACAAAATGCTTGATGTCCTCTGAAGGCAATGTCAGGGTACGATGAGACAGTAGCTTAAGAGATCTGATGTGGTTTACTTAGTCTTCTCTGAACAAACAACAGCCAGGCAGATGTGAGAGGGGTGAATAGGATAGCAGGAGGATGGCAGGGATCCCTGGCAGGCAGAGGCGAGAGCAGCAAGCACAAAGCTCTGGTGGGTGCTTGGAATGTTTGAACCTGGAGATCCCTCTGAAGAAATGACAGAAAACATCATGAGAGACTGTTGAGCATCAAGAGGCATGAGCAGCACTCAGATCCTTAAAAGAATAGAGGGAAGGCTTTGAAAAGCAGGTTTTATTCTTTATGGTCATATCCTTAAATCTCAGCCAAGGTTTGACATAAATGCAAAGATTTGGGTTAGTAGCATCAGTGCCCAAATAGCTTATCACCATTCTTGCTAAGTGTATTTTCAGAATTGCTGATTTCTCACTGAAAAACACTCTATAAACTTATCCGTTTTGGAAAAAAAATATTTATACACTCTACCTTATGAAAGGCTACAATATGATATAACTTTTATGAATACTTTGGAGGTCAGGGAGGCCTTGCTGCATGAAGGAAATACCCTCGAGCTGAATTTAAGTCATAGATCAACCAAAAATTATTGAAAATGCCTGTGTATTTCCACTAAAAAGAATAATAAGCACTAATTTAGTAGCATGTAGACCCCCATGGAAAACTGGAAGGTACTGTGAATGCCTGAAGCCAATTTCTTGTATTTTTATCCAACTTGTTTTGGATTCTCAGAAACCCTAGTTACTTCTCTCCTGGTTTCTTGTTCTGTAGCAAAAGGGGGAGTTTCAGATCAGTGAAGTATTTCTATTTTGGGAAATAAATGGTGATTGCAGCAGTGATGGGGTTACCTTCTTTGTTCAAGGGGACTGAAGGGCAAAATGTTAAAAAGAATACATGCTGAAAGCTTTGCAGACTCATTTATTATTTTAAAATGCTTTCATTAGTCACAGACATGAGCATATTATTTACACTTGAATAAACTTGCCCTTTTAGAATTGAGAAGGGAATTAAATCCAAAAGACTTTATTATATGAAACAAAAAATTTCCTTTCAGCAAAATTATTTTTATCCATCTAAAGATTACGTGCAGTTTATCTGTTTCTTAATTTGGAATTCAGATAATTACAATGATAATAATAATGACGATAATAATAATAATACTTCGTAAACTTACTAAGTTGAAGCAGATGGAAATAGAAAATCCAAGCTGCTATTCAGCATGTAATCACTATGCAAATATTCCAACAGCTTGTAAGATTTTTCAAACTATTATCTCAAGAGCAACAAACCATTATATTGAAAAGTTGAGAAAGACAGCACAGTAAAAGATGTTTTGCATATAGAGTTTGGGACCATTTATAGTCAATTGAATAGTGATAAAATAAATCTATTTTTTAAAGGATGCAAGTTAGAAAGAGATGGCTTCAGAATTATGTTTGGTAACATTTTCCCAACAAGAGTGGCACGCATGTGTGTATGTGTGTACTCTTTGGCTTCTTCGTCATCATTTAAACATGTTGAATTACATCTATAATAAAAAAAAATCTCAATCCCAACTCTGTCCCTGCTACTTCCCTTTTCCTCTCTTCCCTGTTATAGCTATATTTCTTAAAGAAACTGGTTCAAGAGGTGCTTTCCATTCCTCACCTATCGTATCCTTTAATAGCTATTGAAATTTAGCCACTAATTCATTTAAGGATTATTAACTAGCCTGTACAATTTACTGTGTAAATTTACTGAGTCAAGTTATATATGATACCTATCCCTGTGGAACTCCATCTACTGAGAACAGTAGATATCAAACATGCATTACAAGGGAGAGAGTATATATATTCAGCTATAATAGTGAGATTTGACCTAGCAGGAATTTAGAATGCATCAATAAAGATGCATACTGAGTTAAAATGTATATGTGTGTGTACATGTATATATATATATACACATATGCACATATATATGCATATACATATGTATACATGTGTATGTATATATACATATGTATAAATGTATATGCATATATGTGTATGTATATATATATATATGTATGTATATGCATATATGTGTGTATGTGTTTTAACCCAATAGAGGGAAGAAGAAGGTCCATTTTAATAATAAAACAATGACAGAAGTAAACATGGAAAATTCATAGGACAAAGATGGGGGAAAATACTGCTGAGAGATGTGAAGGGAGGTAGGTCTGTAGTAAGACATTGAAAACCATTTATACTAACCTCATAGGCCAGCTTAAGTAGTTTTGTCTTATTCTTCTAGAAGTACAAAGCTTTAACTATTTTTTGAGGAAGTGGTGAGTATAATCAAGTTTTAGTTTTGAACCAATAACCTTGTCTGCACCATGAAAAAAGAATGTTTGGAAAGCTGGGAGGTATAGAGCTGATCATTGCCTAGGAAATTGGCTAACTTCTCCTTGTGAAATTCTGAGAGCATTTCATTCTTAATCTTACTGAACACAATAGTTGTCTTCCTCATGTATGTCTAATTCCTTTGTGGTTCTACTCACACTTTCAAAGATTTTACTTCTCTCTTGGCTTCATCTTGACATAATGTGCCAGTAATCAAGAAATAGACCTTTTAGAAGAAAAGTCCACTAAAAGTACAGGAAATAAGGTATGTTCAAAATTAAATCACACTCCTCCATCAATGTCAATTCTTTTCCTGAGTTGCCTTTCTGGAATGATTTAATGGTTCACATAAACCAAGATTGTACTTAACCACTCTTATCCCATATATCTAATCAAACAATGGTGTCACTCCTTCAACCTTCAAATTCTAGCTCAATTTTTTTCATTTTCCTTAGTCTCCTTTGCAGTAACTCTTTTGTTTTCCTATCACTGTATCATACTCAGATGGCATTCTATTCTCCATGACCACCCCACCCTGGAAACTGTTCTGCAAGTAGTAGCCATACAGATCTCTGTAGAACAGAAACTCCATTAGCTTTCCTCAGTTTAGGGCACATAACTTCCACTGTATAAAACCCAAACTCCTTAATTCTTAAGATGGGCCATTCCAACCTCCTCAGTCACATTATTTGCCACCTGAAATCTGTACATTTGATTCATTCAGGAATGACTCCATGTACCCAAATACACAGCACTCTTTCAAGTCTTTAGGCCTTGACATAAACTACTCCATCTCTCCAAGACTGCTAACCTCAATTTTCGGTGCTCAGTCTATATACATCTTCCACAGTCATAACCCCAGAAATTAAGTTTTGCTAATATTTAAAATCTTAGTTTTCCTCAATATGGGATCTTTTTTTCACTTAAATTTGTCCTGGAAAATTCATAAGCCATTCGGCTATGAAGATTATTTCTATATTATTCAGCATTATAACAGCTCTGCTTTTCACAAATCCCTAGCAAATACAAGTATATAATATTTATTTAATTAATAAAATTGCCTTAATTCTTTTTTCTTATTTAAAAGAAACATTATTTATACAATGTACTTTAAAATAAAGGCATTCAGTAAATATTTATTAATTTGAAAATATTTATTTTCAAACTTAAAAGCAGTAAATTAATTATAATTATTAAAAAATTGTGGGGAAATTTGATTAAACATTTCATCCATGAATCATAACTATAAACTTACAATCCTCCTGAGTTGTTTTTGTTAACACAATGACCAAACAAGGTTCAAACTTCATGGATCAGCACAGTCTTTATTCAGGGGGTGGAGTCATGCTCAGGTGGACCTACTTTCCTGATGGAAAATGAGCCACTGGCTAAAAGGAGGAGTCTGTACTTCTGTATGCAACACTGAGAGATGATTTATTATTGACTGAGTGTGTCCATTTGGGCACGCAGGAAACAGGTTTGTGAGAATTTGAAATTTGTTTTTACTGGGCAGTGTTTTTACTTGGAGAAAAATGGAGGGTCTAGGGTCAGTGTTCTATGCTTATCTCTTTCCCTTCAGTATCCTATTAGACTGTCTCTGGGAAAGGATTTATTTGGGGGAAGGATCAATGCTTTGGCTTCCTCCCAGAGACTATCATTTTAGGCTTGATGGATATTGCCTTCACATGGATTATCTTGTCACTGCATGATGTATATGCTTCCTTTCCAAGGATTGTCTTGTCACTATGAAAGGATGTATTGGGAAAGAATCAATGTTATCAATGTACATTGCCTTCTTCCTCACTCCCTCTTTCCAGGCCACACTATTTTGTGACTTGTCATTTCCATATCTTACAATTTTAACTTCTTAATTTATTAACAAAACAAATCAGAAATTCAAGAATTTAGCTAAGAAAACATCTGAAGACAGTTTCTATACACAAAGACTTTGACAGCAATGTAAATTTTTTTTAAAGCCTGAAATCATTCACAACTTCAAAACAGAAATTTGAAAATGAAATTTATAATTACATAGTATAGTCTTGATCCTCTTTATCCACATCCTCAGATTCAACCAAACAGAAAAAAAAAATTTGAAAAATTAAGTTGCATCTGTGATGAATACGTACAAATATTTTTTTCTTATCATTATCCCCCAAGAAATATAATAATTATTTGCATAACATGTATATTGTATCAGATATATAAGTCATCTAGAGATGATTTGAATACTATACAGGATTGCAGAAGTCATATGCAAATATCATGCATTTTATGTAAGAGACTTGAACATTTGGGGAGTTTGGTATCCATAGCAATTCCTGGAATTGATTCCCTACAGAGAGTGAGCCCTAACTGTATACAATTAACCAATTCTTTCTAAGTAAGTTTATTTAGAAGTCTCCAAGATGAGGATGTTATGCAAAATTTATTTGACCAAATCAACAGTAAATTATATTGTGGGGAGGATTTTTACTCTAGTCCTTTTGTTCTAAATTTATTGGCAAATAAATATTTATGCAATCCTCTGGACATTCCCGTATTTCCCACCATTATCTCTTGAATATCTTGTAAATTTGCTCTCAACTCAAATCATCATCTTCCCTTTATTTCCACTTCCTTTCACTACATTGGTTCAAATCTCTCCTTCTACTTTAGTTTCTGGTTATCTCTCCCAGAAACCATCCTTAAGTGTACCTACATATCAAATTGGTTTCCCACTACCCTTTTCTGTTTCTACATGTGCCTTAATAGTTCTTTTACACAGCAAAAATGTACTATGGGTCTCATGGTACTGAATTCATACTTTTGTAAACCTCTCTAGAATGTTATCACTGCTGATCCATGTGTTATCACTGCCTGTATTCAGTGTGTACCAGGCAGTATGAGTTAAGAAACGTGGAAAGAAAGAAGGAAAGAAGGAAGATGGCATGTGTATATTTAAATAAAAATGACCCATATCAAATTTTAATAAAGTCAATGTGTTGATGAACATGCAGAAGAAAATTAATTTTTTGCAGTTTTCACAGATAGAAAAAACAAATAAAATATATTTTTTATCCTATGGATTTTCTTTGTTAGTTGTGAGTTTACACACATTTAAGACCTCTTAATTAACTAAACCTAAGGCTCAATGATGATTTGGAATGACCACTAGCAGAGCCATCTAATGACATTCTTGAAGAAAGAACATTGTATTCAGTCATACATTTTCTTGAAAAAAAAATGTCTTAATGAACCTGATAGTACTTTGGGAGGTAAAGTTTAAAAGTCATTATTTAATTGACCTCTAAGTGATAGAGAAAATATTTATTTAGTTTACTATAACATAACTTTTACCATTTACCTTAAAATTGTTATTGAAAAATAACAGAGCTCCAGAATGCAAGGAATTAATACTAAATGGAAAAAAAAATATGCTTCCCACTTTTGAATTGAAGAAAATAGCAAACTATATGAAACATATGCATATATAAATTTAACATGTTTAATATTTCTGGGAGCTGAAAGATTTTAGTAAAACTAATGCCAAAATGTCAAAATCAAAGGTATATAAAAATACATTCAGTAGTTGAATAGCTAAACTATAATAATATCTGTTGGCAGTTATTAAGACTTATCATATGCAAAGTTTAGTTCTAAGCATTCCACAAAGACTTGCATGCTTCATTCTTCCATCCATATGTTCCTTATCATATGGATTAGGAACATAAAAGGCCTTTAGTGCCTTGCCCATAGTTAGAAAGCTAGTAAGTGCCCAAGCTAAGATTCAAATCCAAGTGTTCTAACTCTTTAGCTCTGACATTCTAATTGCTATGATGTTCTATTTATACTATGTTACACATAGCATAATTTTGTAAGCCATTGTTTTTTTTCTTATGCCAAGATAAAAACCTAGTTTAAAGATCTATTACACTGACATACTTTCCTTATCTACTTAAGTGATAATGGAACTCCTCCTTAACCAAGGTTTTTATGAGGCAAAATAAAATTCACAACTCATGGAGTAAGATAAGCTTTCAAGGGCCAGTCTTTAAACATTCTTTTATTGAATATACAAACTTATAGTGTTTATATGTACAGAGTAATGGGTGAGGTAAAATAAAACACACTGGAACTCACAACTTCATTGAAGAAACTGGAGGGAGAAATCATAAACTTTGGAGCTATCTGTCAATGATAAAATAGAGAGTGGAGACACTGTCAGGTGAAACGATTTGTGAAGTATCACAAATTGCAAAGTAGGTTTGGCTGGTTATTGACTAAATCTCATAACACTGCACAGCAGGTCACTATAATTAAGTTGCCACACTAAGAGACATACAGACTCTATTGTTTAAATGTTCTGACGAGTGAAGCTGGTGTACATGCTTTATGAACTCTGTAGAAGGATCAAAGATGAATTAAAACATTTCAAAATGTTTCATGCTGTGACAAATGAAAGATATGTAGCACTAAAAAATTACAGTAAACACCAAGACTAATAATATTTTAAGAGTCAATTAAAACATACGTACAAAAGCACTTTTAGAAAAGCTAGTAATTGAAGTTCTTAAATTACACATAAATATATGGCATAAAAATGTAACAAAATTTTTTAGCAGTGGATATTTTTATGCTCAATAATAGACTAGATTAGGTAAAAATGTCAGAATTTTAAAATATTAGGTATACATTATTGCTCAGAAACACAAAAGAAGGTACAACAAAGCTTGAAATTTAAATGAGATTTTATGACCAATTCATGCAACTAAAACACACATATGAATGAATTTAAAAGGTAGAAATAAATATAACATCTCTCTCCTGCTTTTGAGTAGACCATTTAACCCATAGCATTCAAGTCTGTATAGAGGGAAGCGATTTTCAAATTTCTTGCAACATGTGTCACATTCTATTAGTGAAATTATTAAACTTCTAAAACTACTATTCCTTATATGTTAATTTGCCACATGTTAATCAGACTGAGTTTTTCAAAATCCTTCAATGCTTTACACTACCCTAATTCTAGGTGCTAGCAGTGTGTGTCTCAAGTTTCTCTTTTCATGCTTCAGGGTGGTTTACCGCAATTCTCAGAAAGAACCTCTGGTCCAAGCATACTTACTCTTATTAAAACGAGTGATAATGTAATGACAAAGTGCTTCTTTTTAGGCTGGGTTTTCAAGAGTGTTTTAATGTCATTCATTTGCTTATTTGATCTATAATGTATTTATTTTTCTAGGCCAGAGACATACACATTTGATTATCATCGTCATATAAATAATACTGAATCTACCAGTTAAAATGTGATCATCAAGATCTTATGTATAGTGAGAAGGAAAGAAGGCTGTGTAGAATTCTAACATTTAATCACAGAAAATAAGGGATAGAAGGGAAAAAGGGATGTTCTATATAAAAAAAAAAGCGATGAGTTAAAAATCTGATGAGAGGACTGGGACTGAGAAAGAAAAATGTTGGAATGGTATTTAAGGAGGATTGGTATCCAATAATAAATGAGCTAGCAAACTCATTTTAAAGCAAGAAAGAAAACATAATGAGCAGTGATTTGATGCCTGTATCAATGAAGAAGGAATATTCTTAGTCGGGTGAGTATAGTGGGAGGTGGATCTATGAGAGGCAAAGAAGTTGGAGGCTTAAGGAGTCTGTAAAATACTTTTAAACTATAAAGCAAAGAATGCAGAGTAACTAGAATAAAAATAAATAAATTAAAATCCTAGATGGTGGGGAAGATGATCTGTCTAAATGACTCCATCTAGTATATAGAGAAGTAGGCTTAGAGGAAATAAAGACTGGACCATTAGGATGTTAGAAGATATCAACTGGAGGTATGTCTAGAAAAGTGAGTTAAAGGAGATATGTTGCCAATGCCAAGTATATTCTTTGCATTATGAGTATCACATTACCTTAGTCCTATAGTCTGAGAAGAGACCTGCATTGCCTGAGCTCATATTCTTCAGTGTGTATTCTAGTTCTTCCTTCCTGCATTCCTTCAGCTCTGACTCTTGAACCAACTCATTATGAGAAACTTGGGGATCTACTGTGTGTGCAGAACACACAGAGAAAACCTATTAACTAGCTAAAGAATGATTTCCAAATGCTCATGGAAACTCTAGCCCTTGAGATCTGAATGGACTGTGTGCAGACCTCAAATGACATTTTAAGTTAAGTCCAATAATGGAAGGCAGGCTGAGCAGCTTGCTTTTTCTTCCAATTATTTTACATCCACATCTAGTTTGACTTGATATTCAATATCCAACTGAAAATGAAAGTGATGTGTACAGAGTGGACAGAAAAGAGGAAACACCTTTTTACTCATATTAGGATTGGTCTGTGGTCTACTGCAAGATTTTTTTTTTTTACCTTTACATAATTTTTTTCATTATTTGAATTATAAAAGATGAGAATGACTAAACAAAACGATGCTAATGGCAAAAAAGCGTTTCACCCTGTTTCATTTGACCCCAATTGATATTAACATTCTCAATTAAATACATCTCAATAAACCAACTGTTCCTAATCTTGCATCCACAAATAGCAAATAACTTTTTTTAACTTTTCAATTTTTATTTTTTTTTATTCTAATTTGTTATATATGACAACAGAATGCAATAAAATTCATATCATACATATAGAACACAATTTTTCATATCTCTGGATGTACGAAAAGTAGAGCCACGCCATTCATGTCTTCACACAAGTACTTGGGGTAATGACATCCATCTCATTCCACCATGTTTTCTACTCTTTTGCCCCCTCCTTTACCCTCCCCGCCCCTTTCCTCTATCTAGAATTAGTCTAATCCTTCCATGCCTTTTGTTCACAACACAGATAGGTCTTCAGTTGTCCAAAAAAGAGAGACCATAAGTTGTCATTTAGAACATTTGTAGAAATCAAATGAAATAAAGGGAAAAGAAACAATCCATACATGAAATACCTGAGACGAATATCATCTCTATTACTGTCTGTCATTGTCCAGACCATCATTTACTGATGTCTAATGGGGCTTTCACTTGGCTGTCCAAGGAAACTCAAACTCACTTTTAAATGGACTAGGTATTTTTCCCTTTCCTCAAGTCATTTTTCTCTTCCATTCTCTAAATTAATAATTTTCATTAAAATTTACTCAGGTTCTCAAACTAAAAAAGAAAAAGAAATCTTGGGAAATTCTCGATGCTTATTTTTAGCCCACTCCTTAGCTCTTCTCTCTTTTTACCCGGCCAGCATTATCATTTACCTAGATTATTTCAATAGTTTCATTACTGATCTATTTGGAATTAGTCTTGCTGTATTTGGGTCATGCTACTTGTCAATATTTATAATCCACAAAATCTTTAGCCTTAACAGTTTTGCTTTGCTCATGTGAATTCTGGTTGATATGGGAGGTGGGAAGTGGGAGGTGGAGGTTTGTGTCCTCTGTTCCAGATGCTTGTTCAATGACCCAGGCTGGCAAAGCTCCTCCAATTTCCAAGCATTTTTTGAAGATTCCCCAGAGAGTTGACCTAAGGTCAACAGCTGCAGAAAGAAAGAAAGTAAGGTATTGCATAGGAAGTTGGGAAAACAGCTCATAATGACTACTTACTTTCTAACACAAACTCTACACTATAGCGATGTGCTCCATAACACAAAACCTTGGAGGTTAGCCATCTCCAAACTATGCTCTGCTTTCTGTTAGTGACTTTTCTAAAGCACAAATCAGATTATGTCAATTCTCTGGTTAAAGTTCTTCTATGGCTCCCATTATCCTCACAGAAAAGGTCAAACATCTTTTACATGTAATTTATCATGTAGTGGGAAAATTTTAAGAGTCAAAGTGATGAATTAAATAATTATGATGCAGCAAAATGTGCTACTAGAAGTTATGTTAGAACTACTCTGGGCAAACCAAGCCAACATATAATCACTTTTCTTGTAAGATGCCTTAAAATTCAGGACCTGTTTACCTCTTCCAGGATCAAACCCAAAGCATACTTGTGTGGGACAGCTCTCCATTACTGTAATAAGTACTTGAAATAATCAATTTGTAAAATAAAATCAATTTGTTTATCTGGGCTCAGAGTTTAAGTTTCACTCTAGAATCAGTTGGCTCCATTGCCTTGGGCTGTGGTGAGGCAGCACATCATGGCTGGAAGTATGTAGAAGAGCCAAGTTCTTATGCCATGGTCAAGCAATGAAAGAGAAAGGGACAGGAGTCCTAATTTCTTCTTCAAGTGCATGCTTCCACTGACCTAAAAACCTCTGACCAGGCTCCAACTTATGTTTCCACCATTTCTCTATACTGTCAAGGCATTTAACATGTAGACCTTTGGGAATGTTCTAGATGCAACCTATAGCAATACTGCACTGAAGTAACGTGTGCACTAGCCAGCCACATGGAACTAATTTGATTCCCAAAATGTGTTACACTCTTTCTTCCTTTGAGTTTTTTTACTACTTCTCTTGACCTAAGACCAATCCACATTTTTTCAGGTCCATAGGTATCATTTCCTGTGTATTACAGAATTCCATCCTTCAGTGCAGTGATTACACTGTGTTGTAATCATAAGTTTATGTAAAGAAACATCATCCCCTCCTCTTTAGACTTGTTGAGACCAGCGTATTGTAGTAACCATCCTATTTTCAGCTCCTACAAAAGGAAAAAAAAAACATAGAAGAAATGTCTGATAAGTATTTGTTGAATTCAGGAACAAATCTATCTTATTTCTAATGATGTCTATTTTCCTAATAGCTATTGTGTTTCTTCATTATCATATAAGTAATGTAAGAATTATACAGACTTGAGATGATTTTGTGGGAATTAACAGATGCAATGTGCAAAAAATTTAGTATCTTACCTGACCAAAAAAAGTCTCAATAAATTTTAGCAAATCATTATTTCACATACTTATATCAAGTATAAAACATGATCTCACATGATTTTTTTCTGAACACTTTTATTCAAATCTATTTTTTATATGTTGTGCTTCTGTTTTAGATGATTCTTTCACCATTTGATTTGTGCTATAATTTGTTGCAAAGATTTTTTTCTTTCACAATAAGTTGTGAGTCCGCTGACAACCGAATTACATATATGCTGTGGATACGTAGTGATGACCATTGCATAGGCATTGGGTGAAAAATCTGTTCAATGTCTTATATCTAAAGAAAATTACAGACTGAGAAAATAAAATGGAATCTCCATTGCAAGATTCAGTTGATAGTAACTACTATTATTATTACTATTATTAATCTCGGCAAATAGGTCATATTGGAATGAAGATTTTTAAGAAATTATTTGTTTACTTGTTTTAAATAGTGGGAGAGTCCTAAAACTTTGAAAATAACATTTTGGACAGTGTTGACATACTCTAGAAATACTATTTCTTCAATTTTTAATGCAACTAGCTGTATTCCTTCAAATGATTTTCCCTGCCAGTAATTCAGATGATGATAGATTTTTAGGCATCAAAAAGACCTTAAAAAAACACCAGTCCAAGTCCTATCATTTTACATATAAGGAGTAAAAACTACAGGGAAAATAAACAAATATGAAATTTTAGTGGGCAGTGAAAGATTTGGGGAAATGTAATCACTAGCTATTTATCCCCATGGCTTATGTCTCCAAAACCGTCAGTAATTTAGATGAAACTGTCAATTCAACATATTCTGGATGCAGTAGGGGTTTAATTGAATGTCTGCTTGAATTATATTCAATTATATTGATGTTTCACTAATATGTATTGCAATGAACATAACAAAATCTCCCCAAACTTGAAAATTTTTCCCACGTTGTTAAAAGCCTCTACTTTAATTATCTTTAATTTAAAGTTGGGATTTTAGGACTGTTGTTCTCGACTGCACATTGATTTTACTTGCATTAAGGAAATTCGATTACCTTGAATCATTTATATATATTTGTAAATCACAAATAGTGCTTTTTTGATGTTCGAGACTAATTATTTCCAGGAATTCAAATGTCAGCAATATGAAGAGCCAGATACAGAATGGAACAAACAAATAAGAGGTACCCAAAAATAGTTTTAAATTGCCTTATAATCCATTGTGTCCTTTATAATCCAATGCCATTTGAAATTGTGCACTGATACAGATGGTAACATAGAGTTTGGGCTTTATGTACAAGGCAATATAATTTGATTTTGCTTCATTTTCTTTCAGAGTACTACATCCGAACAGACACTTAAACATAAAAGTAAATGCATGACAACATCTAGCTTATTTATGTTTTTGTTTAGTCGGTCTACCCTAGCTAGTAAGTGATTGTAACTTTTGTCTTTTAGTTAGTAGATAATAATAACATCTAAATTGTTACTGGTATTCTTTTAAAAATACATTCTTAATTGGTACTCTGGCATTTATAATATTATAATATTTATAAAGGGATTAACACAGAGCTAGACAATGTGCATTTGTGGGATGGTAATTTTTTTTTACCATTGGAATGCAAACATTGCTGATGTCAATCAGTAACGTACTTTATGAAAGAAAAGCTGCAAAGTGCTTGCTCTAAGTCTCATTACATTATTTTCCCCCCCAAAATAGGGAAAAATCTGTTAATTACTGAACTATGGGAAGCAAAATGGGACTTTTAAAATATGGTAGGCAAAATTAACTCCTAATGCTTTATTTTAATACTTCTCAAGAATAATAGCATAGTTTGTGGAAGCCTCTACTAATTTTGTTGTTATTCATCAAGGCACAGATGAACTCTCTAACATATTTAGCTTGCTTAATGTTACTTACCCTAGTTACCCAGGAATTGTAATCCAGAAGGCATGTTGTGGAAATTCAAACTAGTAGAGAAAATAAAATATTGTACAAGAAACAGCCATTACAATGGAACCAGACCATGACACTAATTGCTCTAATTATATTGTCAATTATCAAGACAGTGATAATGAGTCAGTATTTCAGACTTGCTTTCCATTAGTGGATCCTGATCCTGCAGAAGCATAGGGGTGTGGCTTGTTCTTATTTGTTGATGAGAAAAAAAAATGCAGAAGTAATAGGGCCAGAGTCGCTCTTTGGTTCCTTGACTCCAGATCCAGAGTTCAAAAAGGTTGGCAATTGTCATGTGGAAGGATTCCGTAATGTAGTTGGAACCATGAAGCAAACAGTGAAGCATTAGCAAAAAATACCATTTCTTATAAAAAGGTAAATATCTTCCTTAGTTATTTAAATCTTACTTTCCTTCTTTATACTAGCACTTGGTGAAAACATCACTGCAACAAGACTAGTGATTTAAAGTTTTCCAGAGTCTTTATTATAGTGTGAACTTTGCTGAGTTTCCAGATGTGATGAGCAGATTAGTTGGACTTTGCAACCTGAGTTTAAGGCAATAATACTTTCTAACACAAAAGTTGGAAACTAATGAAATAAGTATCAAATGTCTTTAGAATCATATTTTTACAGGATAAGTAATCAAGTAATTAAGTAAATAAAATAATGGTAAATAGAAATATCTTAAAATATATATTATCTCTTAAATTTCCCAATAATATTATAATAAAACAAGTATCAAATACTGTTAAAATAATAATTTTGTATATATTGTCCAAATATATATGTATTCATATAGGCACAGATATTAAAGTAAATACTTAGAAAATACATATGGTTTATTGGTAGGTAGACATATATATAGAAAATTATTTGGGGTAGAAATTTTGATTTAAAATAGTTTCATTTGGGTTATCATCCTCAAATAAGTATCAAGATAATTTGCTTGTGGATCATTGTGGTCTATGATTACCATCTAGTGGCAGTGTCCTTGAATTACAAATAGTACCTATAGTGAAATTGAGGGGGCTTATTGGGCTAATTCAACCCATTTTCTTGATTTAATAAATTATTATAAAGCATCAGCAAACACACACACACACACACACACATACACACAATAAAAACTTTTTCATAAAAGCTGATGGTTTCTTCATGAAAGTGAGTGAATAAGTCCAGTTAGGAAAGATTTTGAGTTTTGATGACAAAATAAAAATAGGGTTAAAAAAAACAGTATATTTAAGTTGAAATAAATTACAAATAATAAAATTTAAGTCGTTAAAAATGTCTTAAGAATGCTTTAATACTGTAGTTCAGGATATTAAAATTTGTAAGCTGGGTTAGATGAGAAATAGACAAAGTTGGTGTTGATAGTTGAAGGTCAGTTTGAACAGCATAAATTAGTGACTAAAGGAAAGTTAATAAATTTTTAAATGACAGAATGAGAACATAAAATGTGAGCATGTAGTTGCATGATTATGTTTTTATGGGAGAACATAAATTAGAAATTATTTGGAATAATTTATGGGACACGAACATTTGTATTTGAGTGGACATTGAGGAAATAAAATAATCTGTCATGTTCATAGAGACAAAAGTACATGATGATTTTGGTGGAGGAGATAAACAAATACGAGCAAGTTTTTATTCATGATGAAGTCAAAATGTAATGGTGATGAATTTTAAAGGTATTGGGGAAATTAAGAATAATCATTTTGGACCCTTGTCAAAAAATATCAATCTCATAAATGTTGACTGACTTTTTATCTTTCTTGCTCCCTTCCTTCCTTCCTTTCTTTCCCTTCTCCCCCTCCCCTCCCCTTCCCTCTTTACCCCTCCCCCCTTCCTTTCCCCTCTCCNCCCTTTCCCTTCCCCTCCCCCTCCCTCCCCCTCTCTTTCTGACAGTGGTCACAACCAGGGACCAGCACATGCTAGGCAAACACTTTATCATTGAGCAATCATCTCTAAAGCATTCTTCTACAGTATGTCACTTAGTGCTCCCAGCTGGTCCTCCTGGGGGGAAGGGACAGATCAAGTTCTCCTTTTCAACACTTCACTGCTAATTTGAGGTATCATTAATGTTTGACCCACAGACCCATCTACTCTAAGTCCATGATCTTTTTTTTCTCCATGACACTTTTTAATTGTTTGACATTATGTTAAGATTTTATAAAACTTAATGTTAAGATTCTGCAATATATACATATATCTAATAAAATTATATGACATCCTACCATTTGAATTTAGAAATTGTGGAACTTATTAGTTGCTTTCTATATGTGATAGAGATGTCTGTCCTAAACTATAGACCCCAAAAGCATCAAAATAAAAGCATATATACAATAGGTCCTTACAAATGATATCTCTGCCTTTAATTGTGCCATTGTGATAAGTGGAGGACAGTTTTCCAACCTGCAGTGCATGGTGAAGGTGTGACCCTCTGCTCTACTATTTAGCAGTCTGTGTAACCACACTGGCCAATACCCAGAGCAGGGGAGATGGAAGGTTGATGCAAACGTCACACAGAGGTCTCTCTCAGTGCACACATGATTTCTATTTTGGATTATTTATGTTTGCCACTTGGCAATAACATCTTTTTCTGATTGCTCTTATATTTTGTAGCTAAGGTAGGTAAACTCCAAAAATATTTTTAGTAATCTCATTATTCTAAAATTACTGCAGATGTTTTGTTTTATTGTAAAAGTCTCCTAGTTTGTGCAGTAAATTATTTTGCCACCTAAGATCAGGTATTCTTAGATACTAACAATCAGATAACACTAATGGACCCTTTCTAGAATAATGCTTTAAACTCATATGACTTCAGGAAAGTCAACATGTTACAATAGTTTTTAAAATAAAATGAAATTTCTTTTTTTTTTCTTCTGTTTTTGTTGTTTTGAATACTAGGGATTGAACTCAGGGACACTCAACCACTGAGTCACATCCCCAGCCCTATTTTGTATTTTATTTAGAGACAGGGTATCACTGAGTTGCTTACTGCCTCACTTTTGCTGTGGCTGGTTTTGAACTTGTGATCTTCCTGCCTCAGCATCTTGTGAACTTGTGATACTCCTGCCTCAGCATCTTGTGAACTTGTGATCCTCCTGCCTTGCTGGGATTACAGGTGTGCACCACCACCCTGCTAAAATAAAATTTCTAATGTAGTAATAATTATGCTTCTTAACTAATTCATTAAATAAAAAGATCTAATGATGAATTTAATAATTACTATAATTTAAAGAATGGACAATCAAAATTTCAAAATAGCATCAATTATAATATAAAATAAAAATATTTGCAATTTCTATTTATAAAAAGTTCCAGGTTCTTCTAATTTTACTGTATTTTGTAAATACAGTAAAATACAGGACAGGGAAAGCTGGGTCAAATGGTGGTTCCATTCCCAATTTTCCAAGGAATCTCCATACTGCTTTCCATATTGGCTGTACTAATTTGCAGTCCCACCAGCAGTGTATGAGTATACCATTTTCCCTGCATCCTCACCAACACTTATTGTTGTTTGTCTTCATAATAGCTGCCATTCTGACTGGGGTGAGATGAAATCAGAGTAGTTTTGATTTGCATTTCTCTAATTGCTAGTGATGATGAACATTTTTTCATATATTTGTTGATTGATTGTATATCCTCTTCTGAGAAGTGTCTGTTCAAGTCCTTGGCCCATTTATTGATTGGGTTATTTGGGGGTTTTTTTGTTTTATTTTGTTTATTTGTTTGTTTGTTTGTTTCGGTGTTTAGCTTTTTGAGTTCTTTATATACCCTAGAGATTAATGCTCTATCTGATGTGTGAGGGGTAAAAAATTGCTCCCAAGATGTAGGCTCTCTATTCACCTCACAGATTCTTTCTTTTGCTGAGAAAAAACTTTTTAGTTTGAATCCATCCCATTTATTGATTCTTGATTTTAATTCTCTCTCCTTGGTCTATACCCAAAGGACTTAAAAACAGCATTCTACAGGGACACAGCCACATCAATGTTTATAGCAGCACAATTCACAATAGCTGAACTGTTGATCCAACCTAGATGCCCTTCAATAGATGAATGGATAAAAAAAAAATGTGGCATATATACACAATGGAATATTACTCAGCAATAAAAGAGAATAAAATCATAGCATTTGCAGGTAAATTGATGGCATTGGAGAAGATATTGCTAAGTGAAGTTAACCAATCCCTCCCCAAAAAAACAAATGCCAAATGTTTTCTCTGATATAAGGAGGCTGATTCATAGTTGGGTAGGGAGGGGGAGCATGGGAGGAATAGACTAACTCTAGATAGGACAGAGGGGTGGGAGGGGAAGCGAGGGAACATGGGGTTAGAAATGATGGTGGAATGTGATGGTTATCATTATCCAAAGTACATATGTGAAGGCACGAATTGGTGTGAATATACTTGGTATACAACCAGAAATATGAAAAATTGTGCTCTGTATGTGTAATATGAATTGTAATGCATTCTGGTGCCATATATAAATTTTAAAAAATGAATAAAAAATGATTAATGTTAGGAAAAAAAGAACATTATTGAGAATTTTGATGACATACTGTTAATAATCCAAGAAGCTGGGAAGCTTTGTCAGTTATTTTAATTATAAAACCACAGAACAGAAGCATACTAAAAAACAAAACAGATTTATATTTGAGAACCTATATTGTTTTGGTGATTGCTTTAGTAGAAATACAAGTTTCAAAATAAGAGAGAGAAAATCACATTTTTCTGGTTTGGCCAAACTCTACCATGTCACACCAGAGGATGCTTTCCACCCATCTGATTCTAACAAACTGGTGACATATCTGGAAATTGTGTCTGGGTAAGAAACTAAAGAATGGTTATCTTCAAATAGTTCAATGAATGTTATGTGGAAGAGAGTATATATTATTTTTAGCTTTGGGTAAAATGTGTAAGAAGACAGGAGGTTTTTAAGCATAAATAATTGCCTCAAAATACATGAGAAAGGTTAGACTACAAAAATTCTCAAGTTCTTTTAAAACATTTTGTCATCCACAAGTTTTCTTTTCCACTTCTTGATTCTGATACCTGTTCCACAGAAAATGCTCTTACATGAACTTCTAGTTATAAAGCAGAATATTTACTTAAGATTTTCAGAAGATTTTATCTTATACAATTATATGTATTAACATAAATAATCTTAAAATCTTACCTGTTGCAAAATTGCATAGAAAATTTTGATCCAAGCAATTTTTTGTGAAGGTTAACAAGAGCATTTCAGAAATTATGCATTGTGAAATCAAAGTATATAGGGATACATATGTCTACTGAAATATCAATGTTACTTAATATCCTCATAAAACTTTTAAGAAATAATAAACTAAATTCATTTTCATACACTTATTGAAACATAACAAGTATGTGCAAACAAGGAAAAACAAAGACCAGCTGACATTAGCCTCCAGTCTTTTAACGAATGTCCACAATTATAACTCAATTGAAACAAACCTTTGTGGTCTTTTTTATAGGCATAATAAAATAGGATCAAAATAAGGCATTATATTAGTAAAAAATCATTTATTTATTCACAGGCTTAATAAACAGAAGCTAACGCTTGCTATTTAAATTTACATGTCATTCAAATTTATATTTGCCCTTCCACAAATTCATTTTGCTGAATGAATTTCCATTTCCCGGTCAAGCTAACAAAAATATGCTTGGTGCATTAGAATTTTAGACAGTATCAAGACAAGTAAGTAAATAAAAATAATTAAAATGAATAGTTTATCATTATCTAAATGCAAACTAGTAAAAGATGAAGAAAGCCTATGCCATCTTTCCTCATTATTTACTTAACAGTTATTAACTATGATAATATATCATAATAAATAACAAGAAATGTTGGCAACAGTGCCATGAATTGAAAAGACAAGTGCATATGGATAGATTAGCATATGGATAGATTTAATCATATAAAATAGTGTAAATATTATGAAGATTCCCAAACTATTTCCAAAGAGACTTAGAGTCACTTTAAAATAAGTTTATTTTTATAATGGTTTTAGATTTGCAGAAATATCACAGAGAGTACAGAATGCTTATAAACCCCAAAGCTGCTTTCTCCTATTTTTAACAAATTACACTAGCAGGATACATTGGTTACAAACGATGAACAATTGTTGAGAGCCACAGCCGAAGGGGCCCCAGCAAACTTCCAGCTGCCGGCTGATGATTGGCTCACAGTGGCCCCAGCAACATCTAGCTGATTGGCTCCTCTGCGGTGATGCTCATTGGGCTGTTTCCCTGCCCTTTCAGACCACGGAGCTGCTCATTGGGGGACTTTTTTGGCTCCGCCCACGTGACCCAGCCAATCGGCCTCAAGAGCAGGAGGATTGTGGGAGGTGGAGAGAAGCTTGTGTGGGAGAGAGAGGCTTGTGGAAAGCCGGTGGTGGCAGTTGAGGCTCTGAGGGATTTTCCTGAGAGGCTGTTTTGTTTGGCTTGTGTGGTTCTAAAAATAAAGTTAGTTTCTTTTGACAAGTGGCTTCTGATTGTGCCCAGCCAGACTGCGGCAAACAATGTCAATGGAGAGTTATGAACTCAAGTCCACGCTCTATTCTTATTTCTTTAGTTCTTAGCTAAAGTCCGTTTTTGATTCCAGCCTGTCTTTAAGGGTGCTACATTGCATCTAGTTATCCTGACTTGCCAGGCTCCTTTGGCTACGGTAGGTTCTCAGATATTCCTTGAAATTGATGACCTTGGCAGTTTGGGCTAGATAATTTGTAAAACATTCCCCTATTGGAATTTGCTTAATGTTTTCCTCATGATTAGACTGGAGTTATAGATTTGGAGAAGTAAAAACCACTGAAGTAAATTACTTTTTCATCACATTGTATCAGACCTACATAATGTCACCAAAAGTTCCTAACATTGATGTTAACTTGATCACTTGTCTGAAATAAATTTGTCAGTTTCATTCATGATAAAATTATGCTTGTCACCTGTCCCACTCATTGTGAATAAGTCATTATGCTATCACTTAGTAATACAAAGTTGTGTTCTACCTATTTGAGAGTGGGACATGTACATAAATTATTTGCAATTTTTCTACATGCAATATTTGCCTCTTCCCACTCTGTTTTTGTCAGTATAGTCTCATCGAATATTATTAATACTTTTTGTTATAATGGAATACTAACTTTTGACTTTTGTTATTCACATTATTCCAGATTTGATCATTTGGGAATGCTTTTGATGGGCTCTTGTGTCCCTTTATGTCATCTCTATTTAAGGCATTTGTTGTTTTGATTTGTTTAGTTGGTTGTCATTTTTTCTTTATGATTTTGAGCCATTCTTCATTTTCTAGCATTATAAGTGTCAGGCTCACCTGGTACATTTCCTAATTTATTCCTAGAATCAATCATTTCTCTAAAGAGCCTTGGTTCCTACTATTGAACAATAGTATTTTAAAATAATGATATGTGAGCTGTATATGCTCATTACTACTGAGATGTCTTGCTCCTAAAACCTATCAGCTGATATGGCAACTATGTTTTATATTAGCCATAAGACTTAGTCTGTTTTCTATTGCTATAACAGAATACCTGAGACTGGAAATTTTATGAATAATAAAAGTTTATTTTGCCATTCTGAGAGCTGAAAGTCTAACATAGTACCAACATCTACTGATAAAATTTAATGGATTTTGAGGAATATACACTGCCTTATATCCACAATTGCAGTATTATGCAGAATAATATTATCAACTTGAAAATAATTACATGTACTTTATCTATTGTATTCTATAGATGTTTGCTATGCTTATATACTTACTTATTGAAGGATATCTTCATTGCTTGCAGTTTGGGAAGATTATGAATAAAGTACCATAAACATTTGCATGGGGATTTTTGTACTTTGGGTAGACATAGTTTTCAAATTAATTTGTTAAAGAGCTAAGATTATAGTGGCTGGATTATATTTTAAGATTCTGTATGGTTCATACTAAACTGCCAAACTGTCTTTCAAAGTGGATATATCATTATTCATTCCCATCTACAGTGAATGAGAATTCCAGTCACTCTGCTTCTTCTCTAGCAAATGGTATTGTCATTTTGAGGATTCTAACTATTCCCAGAGATGTGTAGTGATATCTCATTGTAGTCTAAATTTAAGATTTTCTAATGACACATGAAATTAAACATTTTTATGTATGCTTATTTCCAATTTGTGTATTTTCTTTGGTGAGGTGTCTGTTCAGATAATTTGCTCATTTTTTTAGTTCAGTTGTATGTTTTCTTATTATTAAACATTAAGAGATTTTAAAATCATTTATCAAATGTATATTCTGCAAATAAGGATCTATTTGAGTTTTTCTTTCTTGAACTGGGCTTTTTTTTTTTTTTTTTTTGTTACCTAACAACGATCACCAAACCTAATTCACTTAAATATCTTCCCATGATTTCTTCTGGAATTTTTTTTTTTTTGCTTTGCATTTAGGAGTTTGATTCATTTTGGTTTGATAATTATGAAAGGTGTAAGTTTGTTTTTTGTTTAGATATCCATATTGTTCCATATTGCTGTATTTAGGTGTATGTTTGTTGTAAAGACTATTCTTTCTCCAATGACTTGCTTTTGCTAGACTGGCAAAGATCAGTGGACTATAATACATATTTTTCTTAGACTCTATATTCTCTTCCATTGATCTACATGTCTAATGACAATACCATGTGTTCTGATTACTATAGCATTTTAAGTTTTTAAATCAGGTACTATGTATGAGTCCTTCAAACTTGTTCTATTTTTTTTCTCCCAGTATTGCCAATTTTAGGTCTATATTCTTCCCACATAAACTTTAGAATAGTTTCCAAATAAAACTTAGAAGCAGTATTATTCAGGTTAACCCTATTCTCAATAATTTTATGCCTTCGTAATATTACTATATCAGTTAATGATTAAGGACTGTTGAAATTTTCAACTTGTAATTACAGATCTGCCCATATCTTGCAATTATATCAGTTTTTGTATCTTGATGTTCTGTTATTAGATACATATTAAAAACTTTGTGACATTTTGGGGAATAACCACTTTATAATTTTGTATGTCAATTTTTATTCCCATTATGTTTCTTCCTCAGAAGACTAATTTTTCTGAAATTAATTTAAATGCCTCAGTTTCTTCCCACTCCTATACCAGGGATTGAACTCGGGGGGCACTCGACCACTAAGCCACATTCTCAGTCCTATTTCGTGTTTTATTTAGAGATTGGATCTCAAGGACTTGCTTAGCACCTCGCTTTTGCTGAGCCTGGCTTTGAACTGGCAATACTCCTGTCTCAGTCTTCTGAGCCCATGGGATTACAGGCATGTACCACTGCACCCAGCCTCAGCTTTCTTTTGATTAAAGTTATCATGGAATATCTATCTCCATCTCTTTACTCCCATCATACCAAGTTATTATATTTGAAGAATGTTTGGAGATAAAACAAATATGTTTTGATTGTTTTAGTTCAGTCTGCAAATCTGTCATTTAACTGAAGACTTTAGGACATTCATGTTTAAAGTGATTAGTGATATATTTAACATGTTTATAACTCTGTTTTCTCTGTCTCAGTAGTTTTTAGTTTCTTTAGTTCCTTTTTCTGTCTTCTACAGTTTAATTAATAATTTTACATGATTTAACCTATCTTTCTTAGATGTCAAATATACTTTTTACAGTTTTGTTATTCAAGAATTTGCTTTATATTTTTAACAAATCTAAGTCCACCTTCAAATAACAATAATTGCATTGCACACACTGCTTAGTACTTGTAACAAACAATACCCAATTGTTTCTTCCCATTTTCGTGACAGTACTATCATTTATTTCTCTTACCCATATGCTATATTTACAAATGTAGATTGTTGGCTAGCATTACTTTAAATAAACCCTAATTGCTTAGACTAAAAATATGCAATATAAAATATTTCATTTTACCTTCTTGCTCTGATGCTCTTTCTTTGTGTAAATCTGAGTTATATAACTATAACATTTTCCTTCTCCCTGAAGACCCATTTTAAAATTTCTTGATTTAAAGGTCAGGTGGTGATTAATTCTTTTAGTATTTTTTTTCTGTGAATACTTTTATTCTTCTAAAAAATAAGTTTACCTGACATAGAACTCCATATCACTGGGTTTTTTTCTTTCGACTTGCTTAGGGTTTCATTCCTTATTAGTCTTGCTTGCACGATTTCTGACAGGTCCTCTTAAAGTCTTACCCCTGTTTCATTTATTGATTTATGGTTATCAAACAATATTCAATTATAGTTTCCAAAGCTCTTCCTACCCATGGCTTCTTTCAAGGTTTGCTATTACTTTTTGACTTTCTGAAGTTTGAATATGATATGATTAAAGTAGATTTTCTTTCATATTTATCCTACTTAATATTGTCTCTGCTTCTTGGATCATTGATTTGGTGTCTGTCATTAAAAACATTCATAGTGATCTTTCATTCAAACATTTCTCCTTGCACAGTTCTTGAATTTTCTTTCTTTTTTTTTCCCATTATTTTCTCTCTTTGGATTTTTAGCTTGGAAACTTCCTGCTGACATATCTTCATGCCCCCGATTCTTTCCTTAGCCATATCCACTCAACTGATGAAGCCTTAAGAACCATACTTTATGTCCATCAGACTTTTTCTCCTTTTGATTTTTTCCTTAAGCTTTTCACCTGCTTACATACGTCATGTTTCTCTGGCACATTGACTACTTTTTTCCACTAGCAAATTAGTGTTAGTTATAGTATAAGTTCACTATTTGATAACTCTACAATTTTATTCTATCTGAATATGATTTTGATATTTGCTTTGTTCCTATAGACTGTTGATTCTTGTTTTTTTTTTCTTTTCATCCTATCTTGAATATAATGTCTTGAATATAATGTCTTGTTCAAAGCCAACTATAATGTTTCAGATAATAGGAGTTGATAAAAGTAGACCTCTAGCACAAGTGTTTATGTAAATCTGAGGGAACTTGGTTATGTTTTTTATATTTGTTATCACTGCAGATGCTAAAAACTTCAAATTCTTCCAGTACCTCTGTTTTACTCTCCCCTCTACATGTGGGCTTCCCTAGGGATTCTTTTTTAATATAAAGCTTATGTCTTTCAGTTCTTTGAGGTATAACTCAATGTTATATACTTGAGCCCTATTGGTGTGATGGTAAGGTATGAGGGATTACAAGTGTCCTATAATTTTAAGATTAAATTCCACTCCTTGAGAACTTTGTCCCTGGAGCATGACCTTCATAGATGTTTCTTATCATCCCCTCTGCCTCTAGTCTGGCTCTCTTAGATGAAACAGGAAAGACAGAGTGGACTATAACTCTCAGGAAATGCCTTTCCCAAGTTAGGGCAGGCTTTGATAAAGTTTTATCCCCTTGAGAGTTATGTCTTTGTTAAGGAGTCCTCTCTACATGCTTCATAAAAATTACTTTTCCTTTCCCTCTGCCAGGGCCACCAGGGGATTTGTTTTGATTTTTATCATGATGACCTCATGTGGTTACCACAAGTAAAACCCAGGAAAGAATGAGTGCTCCCTAAGAATGCAGCTGTGAGAGCCTTGGACTAATGCTGGTCCAAACTCAGCCTCCATCAATTCATCAGAATTAACATGTAGTGGTGGGGAGGAGGGAAGACTAGAAGTTCACTGTATTAGATAGAGGGGAATGAAGGGAAGGGAGGGGGAATGAGAATAGGAAAGACAGTAGAATGAATCAGACATAACTTTCCTATGTTTATAAATGAATACATGACCAGTGAAGCTTCACATCATGTACCACCAAAAGAATCGGATCCTAATTAGAATAAGTCATATTCCATGTATATATAATATGTCAAAACACACTCCGTTGTCATGTACACCTGAAAAGAACAAAAATATTTATCATGTGGTGTTCTTACCCTTGAATGGGTCCTGCTGCTTCTGCCCTAAGATAAGAGATCTTGGTTGTTACTCTCTGAATTTTCATATTTCTCCATATTTCTGTATGGTGGTTTTCTCTGCCACCTCAATTCTCTAATGGATCTAAGGAAAGTTATGAATGTTTAGTCTGCTTAGCTGTATTCTTGTTGTAAAAATGAGAGTGACAAATTTCAAGCTTTTAATAGGCTGAAGCTAAATCCAGAAATCCCTTATGATCACTTTCAACAATTTATTTCTTGAGTATTTACATTAAATAATTTTTAAAAATCTGAATGTTCATAGCAATTGGAAAGATTAGACTGTTCAAAATTTTGAATGACGCAATTTCTTTTCCTATGTACATAGGGTCACTAAGTTTTACCAACTAATATATGTAATGTTATAGTATTTAGCAAAATAATAGCATAAATTTCTGTGATTTTTAAATTATGTTAAAATTGAAAATAAAAAATTATCAATCAGTTTAATATATGTGTGGTGGGTATTTGTGCACATTTAAATTAAACTATGTCATTTAAAAATTATAACTTATTAAATTAAAATAAAGAATTAAGAACGAATAACAATGAATGGTTCACAAGTAAATCACATTTTCATGTTGCAATTACATGAAATAACTTTTCCATTCACATTTTATAAATTAAGAAAGTGAGACATTGAGCTGGGAGCACAGACTTATAATCCTAGCAATTTAGGAGTCTGAGGCAGGATGATCAAAAACCCTGTGTCAAAATAAAAATAAATAAATAAATAAAGCTCAATGGTATAGCACCACTGGGTTAAATCCCCAGTACTAAAGAGAAAAAAACTAAACACAAGAATTTGTGCTTTTAATCACTAATTATTTTACCTCCCAAAATAATCTGAACTATCTGTCCACTTCAGATATCCGGAATGCTAGAATAATTTACATCCAAAGTCAAATTTATAAATTCATTAGATCATTTTCCATTGGAAAACATATCTCAGAATAAATAAGTACATCTTAGCCATCTGTACTAAAAGCATATAGGCAAAAGAGTAATCCTTCTGTAAGTTAAATAATTTGTTTTGTTTTTTTCTTCTTGTCATCTCTGCTACTTATTATAGATGTTTTTCAGTTTATTATGGGGTTATGTCCCCAAAATCCATCAGAAATTAAAAATACCATTAATTCAGAAATATATTTCATATATCTAATCTATCAGACATCATTGTTTAGTTTAGCCTATCTAAATGTGTTCAGAATATTGGCATTAGCTTACAATTGAGCAAAATTTAAAATGAATCCTATTTAAAATTAAAGTGTTGAATATCACATGTAATTTATTTAATACCATGCTGAATGTGAAAAAAAAAATGGTTGCACAAGTACATTTTTATACAACGATAACCTAAAAATTGTTAGGTTGAGCCATTTTAAATCAAGTATTGTCTATTAATAAGAAATAGCTTCTTCACAGACACTTTTCAAAATGTCAAAGTCAATAAAATAGAATAAATTGCATTATTCTCTTGTTGGCATCATTTACATAGAAATAGCAAATATTATGCAATTCTTTATTGGTTTTGTTTCATGACCAAATGCAAATAAATCTTTTTCAACACTTAATAATATGCATTCAATCTCATATCCATATTCTATAAATTTTTGAATTTCATTCTAATTTCAAAAAACTTTTTTGATTGCAAGCTATAATTTTAATAATTGAAATAGCTTTCCCGTAAGTAAATTATTTTCAGAGTACAGACTAGATACCAGGAAAACACAATGATCTATTGTCTTATATGTCTACAATTTGTTGAACAAGAAACTCTAAATTAAGAGCTTAGAAAACATTTTTGCTGGTATTTGAAATAATTAGTTGTGAAAGTCACGGTCCAAGACCCTTTTAAGATTTAGATTTTAAGTGATTTTTCTTCTACTTGTCATGTCTTGACATTTTATCATTTGGTATTTAAGGAAGTAGAGATTATTGCCCTCCTTGGAACACTGTAGACAAACTGTATTTATGCTAGAGAGCCAATAATATTAAAAATAACCTGATTTTTATAGTCAATGTATTAGCTCTTCTGCCTGAAAGAAGGTTTGCCCATCTGCATAAGAATATGCCTCTGTATTTAAGTAAAATACTTTGTGTAAGTACTTTTTCAGAATGCTATTTTCAAGTGAGAAATTATCATTGCTCATTTGACCAGTAAAACCAATGATCTATTAGGCACTTTTTATTCAAGGTCTTAAGCACCTTAAATTTATTGTGCCCTCAATTTAACAAATCTGTGCTTCCTCTGCCCTCTTCACAACATTTGAACATGGTATCGAATAATTAACTGAAGATATTATTGTACAGTTTACTTAGTTTTTTCTTTTTAATATCAAACTTCTAGAATGTAAGTTCCTCAAGGGCATGAATCGTTTTCTGTGTTAGCCACCAGTAAATTCCTAATATCCAGAAAATTCCAGACTCTTAGTAGGTGCTTAATTAATATTGGATGAATGAATGAGCATCACCTTCCACTAGAAGACCACATCCCTGAGCACTACAACTTTGTGTGAGTCCCAATTACATCTCTAGTGCTAGAGCAGGCATGTTAACTGACAAGCCAAATGGTGGCCTGAATAAAATGACACCTGTTTAAGTTATTTTGTCACTATATTTATAAAAGCACCTGGGTGACATACACATTGAATAAAGAATCAGCCTTCTCTTTTGGTTTGTGACTACCCCCCTTATCATGACAAGGGATCATTGCTTTTTCCCTCTAATCCTCATTTCATCTTTCTGTGTGTGTGTGTTTCCCTTTGATATGGCACAGTGAGCTCAGGTTCATAAGAAAATAGAATCACAGTTTAAGATCATATTGATTCTGGAGAACAACTGAGGATCCTGTTTTTTCCTTGAAGAGTTGATAGGGTGGAATTCTAGAACCACCGTACGATGTGCTTCTGAAGAAAATTCAGGGGGTCATGAAACTCTGGCTTAATACCCCCAGAAAACCGCAAGTGTGTGGATACACCAGGAAGAGGGGGACAGGTGATTCTTGCAGGTTAATATGACATGCTTTTTTTTGAAAAGATCTTTCTTTGCTTTTACATTTTCACAGTGATGCTGTTCATTTCTATACTAATTTTTCTTTCTTTCTTTTTTTCTTTTGTTTTTTTCTTCTATATCTTCTCCCTTAGGAATCACAAAGGGAATACTCTGAAATGGGCCAAAATCTCAGAAAAGCTGTCATATTCGCAAGACACAGATCTCCTCAATATTTTTTTCAAGGTATGCTGCTGCATAACAATCAGGGACGTGAAGGGTTTTCCTGCTGAGTTAACAGCTCTTTGTTGTGATGAAGTAAAGAAAAAATTATAGTAATTTTGAGGGTCAGTAACACAACTATGCCACATCATATGCTCAGATGGAAATCGAGTAAGTCAGCTAGATTAGGACTGCTGCTGGGTTCTTAACCCTACTGAACACCAGGGAGGATTTTACCAGCCACATTCTGTTTCCTTTAAATAACAGAAGTACTCTTAATAATGTCCTTTATTCCTGTGAGAATAGTTTGCTACTGATCTCTCTGGTTACTTACTAACAGAAGCTTCTGCTAACTGACAATTCTGGTTATGCTAATGAAACTTAAGAAGTGATGATTTAGAATAAAAAGTGTATTAACACATACATTTTTTTTTCTTTTTTCAGCTACCTGCCGAACAGGGATGCATCTTTGGAAATTCTTCACAAGGATCCCAAGAAATCATAAAATGAGGGTTATCTGACCTTTGTCTATATACAAATGCAATGTTTAATCTTCCACTAGCATTGGAAGGAAAATCTTATTTAAAAATGTTTCAGGGCAACTGGCACAGGAGGCAAGAGACGTCAGAACTTCCAAATTGTGTCTTCCTTGTATGAATCTTTTGAAATAAAATGTTGGTATTCTTAAAATAACATGAGTGTGCTAGAAGCCTTTCTTGCAAACAAACCTCATAGATCAGTGTATATAATAAAAGCAAACATTACTATATTATAAAATTTCATAAAATTTCACTTGTGTGTTCAATATAATAGCAATCATCAGCAGAAATGATGGGATATCAAGCCACTGAATTCTTTTGCTCTTTTAATCTTCAAAATAAAACCAGAGCACTGTTCATTTACCATTTCCTGAGACTCTCACTCTTCTGATATTTTACTGTTTGAAATTCATCACCAGTGTGTGCCTCAGTGTTTGTCTTTAGTTATAATGATCTACACAGTCACCTTACATGAAAAATTGCTCTGTGCTCTCAGGAGTTTAGATACTAATATAAAGGATAAATTTACAAGATCAAGGTCTTGATAAGCTAGGTCAAGTTTACACCAGAGAAAAGATAACATCAACCATTCTGAGGCAAGTTGAGTTAAGGCTCACCATTAAGATTATGGCCTAAGTCTGGCCAGAGGTTTCAGATGGTGATTAATATGTCCCAAAGACATAGTCCACCAACATGTTTTATAAAAACTTAACATTTTATAATCAAGATTTTTTTTAACATAATGACCCAGATTTCTAGACTCCACTTAAAAATTTTAAGATCCAAAAATAGGAGCTGCCTTTCTCAGTGCATCCCCCTGCCTACTTCTCCCGTCTGAGATCTATCCTGTTGCAGATACTATGTTTACAAAACAAGACGGTAGATCTCGTCAATGCCTATCAGATCAAAACCTTATTTTGTCAGTGCAGTGAATTATATTAACAATGACATAACCTGAAAATTTATACAGAATTTAAGAAACGAAATTGTTCTACCCTCTAAAAAATGATTTTAAGTCTGGTACGAATTGATCAATATGTTTTGTGGCCATACAAAAGGGCAGAACCTTCTCTTATGGTTATTCTACATGCACTACATGCTCTGCAGTTAGTTTCAAACTAAGGAAGGAAAAGGATATTAGAGCATTATATTTTATTCCATTTCTTTTCAGTCTTAGACCGCTTTGAGACTCCCTATTACTCAGTGCATGGTGTCCAAAATCCTGTGTGTGAATATTTATTTTCTTTTATGTTTTTATCATATTATTTTCAAAGGTTTTTCCAAATGGCTTTATATAATGAGCTTGAATAATGGGAAAATCATAAAATGTCCAAGTTTGGTTTTATTAACTCATGAGATTTAAGTATACTTGGTTCAAATTCTAATTTGCCACTGATTAGTTATATGATCTTGAAGACCATATTAATAAGTGAACTTAATCTCCATGAACTCTGGTTCAGCACCCAGTTCTTACAAGGATATAATTATATAAGAATAAATATTTGGTCATCCACTTTTTTCTTGCTGATGCCATCCATTACATTCCTTTTTCAGTAGTGTTCTATTTTCTTGAAACATATCCCGGATGGGTTCAATATATAAGAAATTTAATTGTATTCAGTGTAAGAACCCATACCCATCACTAAATTCCCTTAACTTCTACTGTAATACATAATTTATAATTTGCTTAGTGTACATAAGCTTTATCTCTGCAACTATGTTAAAAATTTGCAAGGGCAAGGGAAATAAATATCTATAAAAAGGGCAGAAAAAGGTGAAAACAATGGGCATTTGTATATCACTTTAAGACAAGCTGATTTTTTCACATATTTTCTGTCATTTCCAACTCAAAAAAAATCATGATAGGAAAGGTAGGTTTTATTTCTACTAATATTGTTTAATATATGAGTTTTCTGAGGCACCTAGAGAAAATGTACATTTCCTGCCTAATTCAAAACCCTAATTTATATATTCTTTCCCTGGATCCAGAGTCCTTCCACTATTTCATATTCCAACAAACAAATAGGGTGGTAAACATATGGTTTGTTGCAAGAATTGTAAAATGTCCATTAGTTGTTCGATTTACAGAACCTAAGATAGACTTTTAGAATACACATAATCTTTTCTTCAAAGAGACAAACAAATGTGTCTTTTCAATGACATCCCTGTCTACAGTATGAGAAATAAAATTTGTACTAATGTAAGAGGCGAGGAGCAAGCTCTTTTTATTCTCTATTTTATTTCCAGACTACTTCAGGGAAGTGTTTTAATATTACTTTAAAAGTTAATTAATACTAGTAAGGTAACTCCAGAGTTTATCAGTCCCTATATTAATACCTCCTCATTTTCCATTTATGTGTGTCACGTCACTGACCCTAAAGGTTTGAGTGTGTCACCTCTGGCAAATACATGGCCTATGGGAATATGTTACCTTTGGAAACTTTTTCTCTTGACCCATACAAAATTATATTATTTTTTGATAGGCTCTGGGATTCAGCTCTAACTATTACATATGGTTTCTACTTAATGGATTCTGTCTCTCCCATCCCTGATATTTTTTCAAGTTAATTATTTATAGCGACATGACAATGAATAAAAAGTTCACAAGGTGAAAAACTGAAAGACTGTTCACAAATAAATGGCCAGCCTAACAGTGGGTATGAAATATATGCCTCATGAAGGTACAATATTCTTTGTATTTATTTTACAAGGTCATAGATAATGGATCTGTACTACTGTAATCATACCAAGGACACATGATATGATAACCCAGGAGAGAAGCAAATGGATCTGGGCATTGAAGATTGCTCATGTGAAAGGAAAGGTCAGAATACTAATGGATAATTTACTGGATGGTTAAGCTTTCAGAATCAAGGTAGTTCTACACAAATGTATGGGGATTGATTTAGGTTTATTCATCCACCTTTCTGGCAGGTGGGAAGGATACAAGTGCACCTAATCTCTCTGTTGGTCATCAGCCCTGGATGTGAAAAAGATTCTTGAGTAGACTGTGGCAATGCTCTCCTAAGGAGATTTATTTATTGCCTTAATGTGATCATTGTCACTTTCCCAGTCCTATGGGCTAGAAGCTTTCAAAGTCTAGTGGGCCTCAGAATCATCTGGAGAACTGTTACAACACAGATTTTTTTTTTCACCAATAGCTCTCTATTCTAGTCAAAGTTTCCAACTTAATAGATAAGAGTTGGGGCCCAGAGAATTATATTTCTAACAACTTGCCAGGTGCTGGTCTATGAGAAGCATTGGTATAGACAGAAGAGGTATTAGTGTAGCAAATCCTCACATAGGTTTTTATTAAGGTGCAGGGTCTGCTTTAACCTGATTCCAGCTCCTTGCTGGAGTTTTAACAATGGTTAAGAGTGCTAAGCATTTTTATTTAAGATCTATTTTTATGAAAGGCAATATTTAAAAATAAATTTTAGAATGAAATCATGCTGCAACCCCTTTAATGTTGACTAGCAACCCCCTTGAGCTCTTCGCCTGCTTGCAACATCTGATCCCAGGGAAACTATATCTTTAACCTTTACTCCATTCTATACCTCCTAGTTGCAGTACAAATCCATTATCTATGGGGAAAAAAATAGCTTACGTAACTAGCTTAGTCTATCCTTTCCCTCAACCTCTTCAACATTCTTTTAGTAATAGCACAGATTTTAGTTTAGTTAGTGTCCATGCTAGATTATTTATATCTGACTCAGTGTATTGTAATTACCCTTTTTGTCTTCTAGTCTCATCAATTGAACAACTTTTCATTTGCTTATTTTTTATATATTTATCATTAATTCATTTTTAACCTCTTCAGAACTTAACTTTGTTTTCAATATATTCTTTTGAAAAAATAGGAAAGAATAACTTTGACTATCTGCTCTGTTTTTGTTTTTGTGGGTGGTGGATTTTAGTTGTTGTTGTTATTTATTTTCTCAGAGATTTCCTTTCTAGAACCACTATCCACCCCCCTTGCACAATCAGAACTGGAGGCTTCCAAGTTTGCTGCCTTCATTCCACGTATCTCTCTTTCTTTTTAAATTCTTATTCCAAAGAAGAAAATTTCTTAAATTTATTTAAGCATATTAAATTTTTATTTGTCTTGAAGTTTTCTGTGATTTAAATTGTTTCTGTATCCTTCAAGTTTGTTATGCATTTTGTTTACTTATGGCCTCCAAACTTTATATTGAAAGATCTCTCAAATGCCTGGGAATTCTAGGCTGCCATTCCTACTTATGAATAAATAATGAAAATACTGGCATCAAGTTATACTATAGAGAAGGACTTGCTAAAATATAGTTCCCAGTTGTATACTGGGATCCAGTACCGGTTCTCTTTCTTCTGTTTCTAAATCTCGAGATTATAATTTCTGTCTTTTTTTCTGAGGGAAACTATAACAGGCAGCTTTCTTGGAACTCCAGCAAGGGAAGATAGGTTTGTTAATAATGTTTGGTATACAAACTGCCATAGGACCCTTTGCAGTATAGCTTTGGCATCCTTATGCTAAACCTATTAAACAAAAGAAAACAGAGTATACCCAGTAACCAGATGGAGCTTGGAGCTTGGAAATACAAGAGTATTTCCATTTTTCATATCAAAAGTCATTCATCTGAAAGCCGTGTCTGTAAATTGGTATTATCCACATCAGAATAGGATATTTTTATTAGTACTTAGTATTTATCACTATAAATGCATAGCTGAGATAAAACATAAGTGGCATATCTTAAAGTTATTTGATTATCTATAACTTTCCTAAAATTTATTTTATTATTTATAAACTTGCTAATTTGGGCATAAAGTCCAATTATATGATTGACATTAATTAGAAAAATCATTTTTTTAACCTTTGCTCTATATTCCCCAAATTATATTTTTATAAACTTCCTTCCCCTTTTACTACATTTAAATTTTTTTTTAATTGTAGATGGACAGAATGCATTTATTTTATTGGTTAATTTTTATGTGGTGCTGAGGATTGAACCCAGTGCCTCACGCATACTAGGCAACATATTTTATCTTTTTATAACTTTCTTTTCATTTTCCTTTTAAAATGTATCCTCATTAGTCTCAATGTTTTACATAAATACAACATCACCCTTGTAAATTTGTTCCTTCATTTGTTTTCTAAACTTGTCACCATAAAGAGCAACAAAATCATTGAAACATGTTAAATGCAGTGGCCTGATTTGGAAAATCATTTCTCTGATTTTAACTACCTTGTTTTTAAAAAAACATTATGCCTTATTGTCCTCCTCTCAAAACAAGTGGGTCTTTTGTAAGCTATAAAGATGGACTAAAGTTAAATAGCTTTCATAAGCATAATGGCTGCATTGTCTAAATCAAAGAAATGAGACATTTTATTTGCTTGAGAAAGGCTCTTAGAATAAAATTGCCTTACTGAACTTATTCATCTTTTGACTGAATAGACTTTTTTCTACTTTTTATATTTTTCTTCTCTCTGTAGATGGGTTACTTATAGTCCTCAAATAAAACAGATCAAGAAAAAAAAATAGTAGGTGAATGTAGAAACGTTTGTTTTACCTTAGCTTTACTAACCAAAATTGTGAGGATAAATTTCAGTTAAAATAAATATTTTTTACTACAAATAAACACCTTAAAAATAAGTAACTTCTGCAACGTATACAGAGATCAATTTCAAGTTGATGTTATAACATATTGGTTTGGGGCAAAATCGTACAAAGTGTGCTGTGACTACAGTTAATGAGTGTGTGATAATTTTAACTACAATTGTGAATATGAACTATACTTTAGCAAAATCTAGATGGAGCAGTGCTTAAGACCACAACTTCAGCTTTAATAGAATTGGTCAAATCTTTGTCACTACGGTTTAATTAAAATTATTGTTGTTCTCTGAGATGCATTGTAATTTGAAGAAAAATGGGGGTTTACAGCACAAAACTATTTTAAAGATTAAGCAAACTTTTATACTCAGAGAATTTTATATAATACCTGGAACATAGGGAGCATTCAATGAATGGTTGCCATTATTATTTAAAAGCCATTCAAATATGTTTGATCAAAATGAGTGAAACTGTAAAAATCACAAACAAAATTAATTCAATTTACCACCCAAATCAGTTGCATTATCAATATTTATACTTGGGGCCAATAAAAGCAGCTAAGCATTTAGACCTAGAGGAGGTAACATACTGAATTATTAATGTCTTTCTGTGGATGCAATAAAATAGAAAATGCCAAGAGTTTGGGGAAAGGAGTGTTCCTATTTTAAAGGTTAGAAAAAGGATTTAAAATGTGTATTTATCTAGTCACTAGCAATAGCTTTCTTTCTACTATACTCAGAGGAATCACTTATTTAACAAGTATTCTTTGATTGCCTGTTATGCGCCCGGCTGTGTTTACCTACCATGCAAAAGGAAATGCCTCCTTTTTATGCTTGAATACTTTCCTTTTCCACAGACATTTCCACTGGGCCTGGGAGATGGGCAATTCTATTCATGGACAGATGGTTTGAGAAGAAAGGACTGGCATGACTATGAAAGCATTCAGAAAGAGGCTATGCGCTCAGGTATGAAGTTCAGTGTAAGCCAAAGTGCTACTTTACATACTGCAGTGTCTCCTTTGTCACTTAAAGGGCCTTGAATTAGTGTTCCTTCTGCATACAGTCAAGTATGTCTCATGGGGTTGCTGGAGATCAACACAGGGCAGAACCAAAACAACTCAGAATTTCATAGAAAAACACAAATAATGAGCTGCAGAAAAGTCACTACAGGTTTAGAAATGTATAGGACTTTGTATTTCCAAACTTAATTTCAATAATTTCTGGGCTTTTTCTTGAGACTTAATCAATGATGTGACCTGGTAAATATGTATTTTGAACAAGATTGACTCATTAGGGCTGAAGTGTATCTCACTGGTAATGCGAAGGACCTAAGAGTTAGCTAATTTCTAAACATTGCAAGGGGCTTCTGAGAATCCATAAATCATATCAGCTGGGTACCTGAGTTTGGCAACATGTGAATGAAAAGGCAGTTAAATGAAATCAAGGAGATCTGTACTACTGTAGAAGAATGCTAGTCTTGGGCTAGTGTTAGAGGACAGAGTAATAGGAAAGAATAAGGGCTTTTGGAGATACTGAAAAATTAGGCTGTTAGAAGAAAAGATTCAGAAGGATATATAAGTAGAAATAAAATGAACGTGAGTCACACATGGTAGGAAGCTCATATTCTATTATTTGTTTTTCATGATGAGGATGTCACAGAAATAGAGCAGCTTCTGCTTTGTAAAGATGAACAGCCTGAGACACTGCATCTGGGTTGAACCAGCAACACAATTATGACCGCCTACACTGTGAGGTCCTCCTGGTTAGTCTCCAGCATCACTCTTTCCCTCAGGATAATTGAAATGAGTATGTTTAAATAGTTGCAAAACTGTACATGGTACAATTTGTCAGGTATAGCTGACCTAATTACAATCTTCTTTCATTTTATTCTTTCGTTCTTTTTCTCCAAATAAATTTCACCACCCAACAACTTCATTAGCAGCTTGTTCCAAAGATATGCTCTGTTTTGAGAGATTCAACCTCTTCTGGGTGTCACTGTCTTTCCACTTGGACCATGACTCCACATGTCATTATGAAAGTTAGTTCCTTACCAACTTCTTCACTCTTTCACCCTCTTATGCTTTTGCCTCTGTTGGTTTGAAAACCCTATATTAATCCAACCATCTGTTCATCTTTATGACTTCAAGATGCCAAAGTTTTTATTGGAGATGTTAACTTTATCTTATAACTAAAGCTGCCACAAATTAACAACACTAATGAAAGAATCAAAAAAATCATTGAATGGAGTTTTATACTATGAACTTCAGATATGAATTTTATTTAGACTTCAGAACAATTTCAGTAGGTATTATTATCCCAATTTTGTTGCCAATAAAATAAAATTGAGTCCCTAAGAATTATTAACCTTTAGGCCAAATAATTAATAATCTGTAGAACTAGATTAAGAGCCTGGTTTTAGGACTGTGGTTGTAGCTCAGTGGTAAGAGCACTTGCCTAGCACATGTGAGGCACTGGGTTTGATCCTCAGCACCTCATGAAAATAAATAAATAAAATAAAGATATTGTGTCCATCTACAATGAGAAAAATATTTTTTTAAAAAAGAGTCTGGTCTTATACTGCTTCATTATACCCCACTGTCTGACATCAAAACATAACATTTGGATAATAAGCGGTAATGACAGAGATATGTGGGAGACAGACACAACTAGTTTCAAATCTTAATTTTCTATTCATGAGCTAAGTGGCAAATCAATTTGTTTCTCATATTCTACTTTGCTGATTTTCCCAAAGGATTAAATATAATGTACCTAAAATAATTGGCTAATGATTATTAATCCATATGATTATTAAATCATTTATGTTACTTTCACATCAATGGTATGTTTGCCTTTTGCTTGTACTAGGGAGTTTTGGATATAAGATCTAGTACATTATCTTTTTTTCTGCTTCATAACACTCTTTCCAACTCCTGGATAAACACGCTTTTATATTCTTATCCTCACTTAGACCTAGGAAAAATCAATCTAAAAAGAAAATTGGTAATGTAGCAAGTTCTTCAGTACAAATTCCTTGTTCAATTAAAAAGCTTTTAAATGTTAGACTGTTAGATGATTAACTAGAAGATATATAAAACATGAAATAAGTACACTTCATTGTTTTTATATCATTAAATATATTATAAATAAAAGTATTTTGAAACATATGTGTATGTATGAATATACACAAACATATGTGAGTACAGAAGCAAAATAAAATAAACATCTTTTTATTCCATATGTAGGCCCAGAAATAATATCATTTGTGTCACTGTGTTCCCTTCAGAACTTAAATTTTGTGTTTACTCTAATTTCTATCTGTAGTTATTACCATCTGTGTATTTATCCCTAGACAAATACTGTCACAATTTGCATGTGTTTGAACTATATCTAAAAGTTGAATCACATCTTATAACATTCTTTGTTCATTCAAAAAAATTTTGAGATTCACCCAGGGTCAGTGTGTGCAACACTGGTTTTATTTTTACTGTTGCTAAGCTTTCTGTTACATTCTCCTCTTCTTGGACATTGGATAGTTTCTAGGTTTTAGTTGTCATATATAACACTCATTTAAACATTCTCATGCATAGTTCTGGGTTAAAGACAATATTTTCTTATGACACATATTAATAGTCTGTTTGTATTTCCAGGGAATGCACATGTCAACTTCGGCCCAAAATTGCTATACCAATTTCACTTCAATAAAAAATGGATTGAATTCTCATTGCTCTATAACCTTCTCAACACTTCATAAGGTTTTAGTAATCTTTCCCAAGTTGTTGGTATGAAATGGTACCTCATTGCCACTCATAATTGTATTCTACTAGCTTTTAATGTGGTAAATTTCTTATTAATGCTTATAAATCAGTCATTTTTCCTTTTTAGTAAAATTTGTATTCATTTCTATTTCTCAATTTTTAATTTTTATCTCATCTTTACTGAGCTACATGGTGCTCTTAATTTATTCTGAATATTATTCTTTGGTGGTTATGTGTGGTAAGAATATTTTATCTGATATTTTTCAGAGAGTAAAAAAACTTTTTACATAAAATTTTTAAAATACGTCATAACTTTAGTATTAAATTCAGAAATCATTTTTTAAGTATAGGTTCTACTGTGTTCTATATTGTCTTTTGAAAGCTTGAAAATTTTACACTTTCCATTTAAGTTTTATTTTTTATATATGTTTTTTAGTTGTAGATGGACACAATATCTTTATTTTATTTATTTTTATGTGGTGCTGAGGATCAAACCCAGTGCCTCACACATGCAAGGCAAGCACTCTACCACTAAGCTACACCCCCAGCCCCCATTTAAGTTTTAAATTCAACCTATCTTCATTATTATGTGATGTAAGTCAGGGATCAAATATTTATTTAGACTTTATATGCTTGCATATTCAATCTTCCACAATGTTTACTGGAGATTTAATTTTTCCTTTTATTTATGGGAGTGTGGACTCTTATAAACTGTTTCCATATTTGCATATTCTCTTTCTGAGTTCTTAATTCTGGTCTATAAGCAAAAATTCCTGTGCTAGTAACATTACAATACCTTTGAATATATTGACAATAATTATTAATGTTTACAGTAACACTCATCAAGAAAAAAATATTTTTTGCTTCGTTTCTTTAGAAGTGTATTGCCATTCTTGTTCTATCCTTCATATAACTTTCAGATCCAGCTTTAAATTTCATATACAGCTGGGCTGGGGATGTAGCTCAGTGGTAAAGCACTTACCTACAATATGTGAGGCCCTAGGTTCAATCCCTATCACTGTGAAGAAATATCACTCACAGATATACACCAAAAATAATGCAAATTATAGAAGTGTATTGATAATTTCATAATTTTACTAATATCAAATTTTCTATTCTGTGGCATGTCATATTTATTTGCTGCCTATTTATTATCTTTAAGATAGAGCTATAATTTTATTTTTAGACTTTTTAGTGTTAATCTTAGAAAACTAATACTGTATGGATGTTTTACATATTTTTTATCTTACTGATAATCTACATTGTTTATAGCTGGTATATTAAAATGCCAATAATTTTTAATACTAATTTGAACATAGGAATCATTCTAAACTTATCTATTACTTAAAATCACTTATTATAGTATTATAGTTTATTGTACATTTTCAATGTACAATAAATAAAAAGAAAAAATAAAATTTTATTTTTTTATTCTTACATAATTCTTTACTTTCTAAATGATCATATATTTCTCATTATTTTACAGTGTTTTAAAAATGAAAGTGTTTTTAAAGTTTTCTTTCCAGTCTAGACCTTATAATTTTTCTTCTTTTTTCCATTACTAAACTTACTATTCTATTGTAATTCTGAATTTTATGATTTTTATAAGAACAAATTTAAAATATTTTATGATTTTTATCTCTGTCTATCTATCCATTTATTTATCTAGCTAGCTAGCTAATATAAGTTCACTTTATCATCTTTACTATCATAATACAAATACTATTTGCATTGGAATCAGTTAACTTTATCACATTATTTCTGGATCTTGTTTGCTGAGAGCTTATGAATTTTACTTTTATTTTAACCTAGAGGAGTGTCAATATTATAAAGCTTAGTATTTGTGTTTATTGAAAAAGCTGATAAGTTTTCTTCTTTAATGTGTTATTTAAATAAATAATATCCATTGCTTTTTAATGGAAACCAAACATGCTAACCTGGATTAAATTTGTCCTTTTATTTGTCACTGGATTTGATTTCCTAATATTTTATCTGACATTGTGAAGTCTTTAGAATGTCGACTATTAATCTTTCTTCCTCATAGAATCCTTGTCAAGTTGGTAAGAGCAAAATGACTACTTCATACATTGACTTTATTAATACTTGCTATTTTTCTATGTTTATTGTTTGTTGTATGTTACAATTATTATTATTGATAGTTACAGATATTTTGTGGGTAACACTATGTTGACCTGAAATTTTGGGGGCACAATTATTTTTAATTACTGGGCTTAGTTACAAAATAGTTACACTATTTAACTATCTATTTCTCCTGTAATTAATTGTATTTCTAGCAATTTGTCTATTACACTTAAATATTAATATGTATAAACATAAATTTATTCATAATATCATATTAAGGTTTTAATAATGTTGCCAACACTTAAATTTGTGTTGCTTTTTAAAAATATTTTTCAATCGATTCCACCAGAAATTTCTCTTATTAAACATTTAAAAATTTTTGACTTTTTTCATTTTATTGACAGTAATTTTTCTCATTATTTTATAGTCTTATATTTATTATTTATTTTCTTTTATCTTTACTACTACTTTTTTTCCCCAAAATTTAAAAGTAGTCATATGATTCCTTAAATTGACTCTTTCTCATAGTGTAGAACAAGCATTTAGATCTATAAATTTAACTCTAAGTGCTACTTTACTTTGCACTGCTCTAGGGCTCAGTTTTTTATATTTGCCTTTCTTTTAGTTATGTTTTGAAATGTCTATCCTAGAAAATTCAGAAATTTCCTCCTGATGGACTCTCCACAGTCTTTATGAAAGTATGAAGCACCTTAGACTGTCTGCACTTCATTAAAATTCTTGCTGATATTTTCATTGATAATATTCCTTTTATATTTGTTCTGGAAATTATAGCTTTGTGGCATATTTGGTAATTTGTGAGGTATCATATACATTAAGTGTTTTTACATGAAGGTGGTATAAGGGGGCAGTACAAGCATTTTAGTAACATTTTCATGGCGGTGACTAAAAGACATGACAAGAACAATTTTAGAGGAGGAAAAGTTTATTTGGGGTCTCAGGATTTCACAGCTCTCAGTCCATAGATAGCCTCAGGGCTCAAGGTGAGGCAGAACAACATGGTGAAGTGTATGGCAGAGGGAAGCGGCTCACACAATGATCAGAAGCAGAAAGAGACTCCACTTCCCATATACAAAATATATGCCCCAAAGGCAGACCCCCAATGACCCACTTCCTCCTGCCATACCCTACTTTCCTTCAGTTTCCTCTTAGTTAATCCCATCATGGAATGAATTCACTGATTAAGGTTCTCATAACCCAATCATTTCTCCTCTAAACTTCTTGCATTGTCTCACACATGAGCTTTTGGGGGGTACCTTATATCTAAACCACAACAATAAGTATATGGCATTTGGGAGTGTATGTTGCTAAACACCACAGGTAAGTAATGAGAAAAACTATATGTTGTTGACACTTTTGAAGATATGGATATTTCTTGCATTAAAAAATTAATAGCGAGACAAAAGCAAGACCCCAAGACCTATGTCTAGCATCAGGATTCTTTTCTAGTACATCTGCACCCTTAGAATTAAACTAAATTATGAGGATTATCAAACTTATTAGAAAAATTCTGTTGTGGTGAAAAAAACCAAAGTGTTTATTATTTCATAATCTTATACTTCATTTATTGGGGGTTAGCATTGACTAAAGCAATTTACCTGTAGATAAAGGTTATCTAGTCTAGCTACCTAGAAGAGATAAGCCAAATCTTAAAGGAAAAGATACATGCTGATGGCTACAGTTGTGCTTGTATCCAATTATTTATGTAATTTCTCTTTCTCATGAATTGCCACTAACTTAATTATACTTTGGGATTTATTATATTTTCTAATTAGACATTTTCTACAGGTAATCAGTTGACATTTCATTTTGTTAGTTTCACATCCCTTTGGAATTTATTGACACTAAATTTCAGCCTTTAACAGAGTAGCTAATTCTCTTAAGTTGTACTATATCTCAAAATTGATAAGCATACTTTTGATTGTTTCTTGACTAATAAGAGTTGAATGAAAGAAATGAAATACAGATTCCTTTGAAATAATATAAAGGACAATGTACCATTTGATATCTACCCATTTTTCGACATATATTGGGTACAATTGTTATGGAAACCAGCGAGCAGTCCAACTGACATTTCTCCATATATGAAATGGGAAAAAGGCCAATATAAAAGTTGAAAAACTGCCAATATATTTCTGACATAAGGAGAAACTCTTCCTATGACATTTCCCTTAACTATGACTATAATAACCTTTGCTGAGATCAGTTAAGAAGAAAATGCAATTAGTTTAGATAACGCTTTGTTAATTAATGTGTGATGCTCCCTAGTATTCAAAACATGTTTTTCTAAATGGCAAAAACACTTTAAAAATAGTCCATTCAGAGTAGTTCATATGTGTGTGTGTGTATGTATGTGTGTGTGTTGTGCATATGCATTTTAAAAAACTCATTATTAAAATCATTGATCTGTATTTCCAGAAAACATTTATTTTTAGTTTTAAAATTTGAAAAATTTCTAACTCAGTTTTTTTAAATTTTAACTCATAGATCTTTAACTCATGGATTGGATTTTAATATCAGTTCAAAACATTTAAAAAATGCTTTGAACCCTTCTGTTTGATCTTGTTGCTTTGAAAAAAGTAATACCCTCATATAATCATAATGAATCCATGAATTTTACTATAAGCATTAGGAATCCTACAAAATTACATCTAAACTTTCACTACTTCCATATGTCTTAGTTAATCATACTTGTAAGTGTGAATTCTGAAGTTTTTATTAAGTTTTCTATCACTTTATTCATTCATTCATTCATTTATTCATTCATTCAAGCAATAATTTCACAGACATACACTAGATGTCAAATACTGCACCAAGCTCTATAAAAAAACTGATAGACAAAAACGAACTGCACTGGCTTTTGAAAAGCAGGTAGCATGTTGAAGAAGCTTTTGCAGATTACTGACAACGATAATAGTTCTGATCCAAATCACTATCTATCTTGCTTAAACTATTTCAACAGACTCCCAACTGATTTCATTGTCCAATTGCTCTTCAAATAGACACTGGAGGAATCCTCTAAAGATATGTAATCACAACATTTCACTTCTCTACTCAAATGCCTGAAAAGGCTGATCCTTAGATTTTAAAACCAAGTTCAAGTTCATTCCATGATCTACAAGGGCCTATAGAATGTACACCTGACCCATCTCTGACCTCATCCATTGATCAATGTTCAGTCTCTCTACTTTGCCTCCTTTCCTCCCCAAATATACTAAACATGTTTCAGGATTTTTCACTTGTTGTTGCTGCTGCCTCAAACACTTTTCTCCCATGTTTCCAGAAACCCACTCTTCCTTTACTAAGGTCACCTGATCATATATCACCACCTTAGAAAGAGCTTCCAATCACCATATATGGATATAAGCCCTTCAAGTATTTTCTATCACTTTCCTCTGCTAATTTTTTTTCTTGAAATTTTCTTTTTGTCTATTTACACAGCTGTATTTGAGGTCAATGAGTTTTAAAAAGTTATAATTCCATAAGATATAATCACTAACCATAGGGAATCTAAGTCACAACATTATTTTGAATTATTTGAATTGGATTTTTTTTAAACAATAGCACCCCTGTGTTAGGAAAGTATTGTGAAAACCTGATATAACATGGTTGTTATTCTTCTTTTCCAGAGATTGCATCTCATTGCCCCCTTAAACCTTAAGATCCAAGTTACTAAAAGTTCATACTAATTGCTACTGATTTCTTTAACCAAACCTCTAAAGGGTACACATTAAAAGCCAATTTGAGAGGTACGAATTTACCATGCTTTAAATGATTAACAGTTGGCTTCCCTAAGATTCTTTAAACAACATCTCACTTTAGTGCTGATCAGGGACCTATTTTACTCTTAAATGTTTTTATTCTACATAATTGAACAAGATTGCCAATGACAGAATGGGAAACACAAATGTGCTCCATTTGGGAGAGACTGCCACTAAGTTTCTTTCAGAAAGTAGAAGTGGCAATTTTTCCATAATACAATGGTGCCAGGTCAACTTGTACTGACACCTCATGCCTGTTACAAACATTATCTGGCATCTTTTCATTACTATCAACAATGAAACATTATTTATTGTTAATAGTTTACTATAATTTATATATTTATGATGTGTTCTCAATAAATATCATAATAAGAATTGTTGGGGGTGGTCAATTTTAGGAAGTAATATGAAAATAACATTCATTATTATTCATTAGATTTAAATTAACTTTTAATGAAATATTTCCTTTGACAGTCATTGTATAATCATGAAAATGTAAAATGGAAGTGAAAAGATTGTGAGCACTCTGTTGAGATATATCATTTATATTTCTAAAAATAGAATAAAATTTGGCTGAAACTAAATTGAATGAAAATTACCTCGGGAAAAATCTCTTGAATCTTACAATATGAAAAGAGCCGATACAGAAATCTCTCAGGAGATTTGTTAAACAGCAATCGGTTTGCATTAAAAATACAGACAATGTTAGCTTTTAAAAAATAATTCAATTTAACTATTTGTTGCAACACTCATTTCTCTCTGAAAAGAAATATAAACTCCCCATATACAAATATGAATGAGATTAATTAGTCTTATTTGTCTCATTAGTAAAATGTACTTTGATGAGATAGCACCTATGACAAATATTTCAAGTGTTAATTAAATGGTATAATTAAAGTATCTGGGCTGAAGTCTTTGCTCAGTAAGTGGTATCTATATAGTCATAGAATCCTGATTTCTGCACCTATATGTCTATAACTTATATCAACTGTGATAATTTTTCTCACCTTCAAACGTCCTCCCTGTAGGCAAATTCTGGAGAAAAACAATTCTCTAGGGGTTTTTGTTAACTTGTACTTCATGTAAAGCTCTCTCTCTCTTTACATTAGGCTTTACATTATAGGACAAAATTTTGTGAGCTTCCACCCAAAACTGTGTTTTCCTCTTAATATTGTCAAAAATCCCTTTTGTGTGGTAGTAGTTGTGATGACTATCAAATTGTTTCCAGCTATAAAATGTCCCACATTTGTCAGGAGTCATGATTCAATCTTAAGCCTTGACCATGAAACAGAAAGAGAATGTTCAACAGAAGAAAGATCGTTTTTGATAAGACTCCAAAAGAACAAGATGAGAAACAGCTATTAAAACAAAGGATCTGAATCCAAACAGAGGCAAAAAAACTAAGATTACATAGATTTTATGCCTCATATTAATTTTCTTAATATCTTCTACTCCATTTATTTTCCTGGTTTTAACCCTTTATGGTCCAGCTGTTAGGTGAACACGAAATGTAAATCTCAACTTGCCACATTGAACACTCTTAGACCCAATTTATCTAATATTTTTGCCTCAACTAGAAAATCCTAACAGTAGCTTGAAACTTTATGAAGTAAGACTTGCCACTATGACTGAGGTTTTTTTTAATAGGAAAAGTCATGCTTACATTTAGTTATAGTTTAGGTGTTTATGTTGGATGTGTAAGCATTAGGAGGAAGAGCCAGAGAACTGGAATTAGAGAATAATTTTTTTCTGACTTGGAATGTGATGTCATATATTAACAAAGTTTTGCAACATGCTAAATCTGTGATAACTTTTGAGTCTCCCATGATTTGAGGCACTGTAATTCATTCCAGCTCAGATTATCATTAAAACAAAGTATTATATTTTATGCATAATTTTATAGAAATTCAAGTGATTTCTTGGACATTCTCCAAAATTCATATCCAGAGACTGGTCCAAAATTATCAGTAATGAGTTATGGGCCTTTTTGGCTTCATTGCCTAATGAGGGCTACAGATGAAATGAGTGTGTTTACCCACTAGAGAAGGACAAGTGCCAGCTCTGGAGACAAACTTCAGAACCACACATGCCATTTTGACTAGCCGCGTTTTGATTGAGCAGCAGTGATTTTAGGAGCATTCCTGCCAGACAAAAGCAATTGTTTTTCTGACACTTTGTACTCACAGAAACGTGATATTAACCGTTCACAGGAATCCTTGAAGCCCCGAACAGGGATTATCTTGGTCCGCTTTTCATCACTATGACCAAAATACCTAGTGAGAGAAGAACTTAGAGGAGGAAAATTTTATTTTGGCTTACAGTTTTAGAATTTTTAGCCCATGACCAGCAGACTCCCTTGTTCTGGGCCCAAAGTGAGGCAGAGCCTCATGGAGGAAGGGTGTAGGTGAGGAAAGCAGCTTAGCTCATGGTGGTCAGGAAGCAGAGAGAGGAAGGGGTATACAAAAGATGAACCCCTCCAGAACACACCACCTTGGCCTGCCTCCTCCAGCGGCCTACAGTTACCACCCACTTTGTTCATTCATCTTAGGAAGGACTGATTAGGAGCCACTCTCATAATCTGATCATTTCACCCCCAAATATTCCTGCATTAACACAGGAGCTTTGGAGGGACACCCCATATTCATAATAGCAATTATCCTGTTTTGATGGATGATTTATCTGCACCAATGTATATATAAAAAACTTGCATTATTTATAAACAATAGATTTCATAACAGGAAAAATAAGACAATGGTTTTAACATGATATTTGATGCACTGGTATGAAATGACCAGGAGAGTACAATGGAATTAGTATTACCAGGCATTTACTAATGATTCGAATTTCCATGGTGACCAACTGACCATTAGGGATCCAAATTTATTATTGGATTAGAATGACTGGATTAACTTAATAGATATTGACCTACATAGCAATCTAACAGAATTTGGTTGTATATATTAATTTGGATACAGATATTATAAATCAAATCCATTTATGCATACAAAATGCTTTGGTTGTTTTATCAGGTTTAATTTTTAGTTTTGTCTTATAATAATGTAAGTAATTTTATGTAGCACAATAAAACGCAAGATTCATTACATTGAAATTTTAATAGAAACTTCATTAAATCTGTATAGTGCTTTTGGTAGTATGGCCATTTTGACAATATTAATTCTATCTATCCAAGAACATGGGAGATATTCCCATCTTTTAAGGTCTTCTTCAATTTCTTTCTTTAGTGTTCTGTAGATTTTCATTGTAGAGGTCTTTCACCTCTTTTGTGACATTAATTCCCAAGTAATTTGTTGAGGCTATTGTGAATGGGATAGTTGTCTTGAGTTTTCTTTCAGCTGATTCAATTGATTTATGTGTACTAATTTTATATTCTGCTGTTTTGCTACATTCATTTATTAGTTCTAGAAGTTTTTTGGTGGAAATTTTTTTTAAGTCTTCTAAATAGAGGATTACATCATCAGCAAATAGAAATAGTTTGAGTTCTTCTTTACCCTTTCTACCCCTTAATTATCTTTCTTTTGCCTAATTGCTCTAGCTAGAGTTTCAAGGTCTATGCTGAATAGAAGTGTTGAAGGAGGGCATTCCTGTCTTGTTCCAGTTTTTACAGGGAATACTTTCAATATTTATTCATTTAGAATGATGTTGGCCTTTTGTTGAAACTTATATAGCTTTTACAATGTCAAAATATGTTCCTAGTTTTTCTAGAGTTTTGAATATGAATGGATGCTGTACTTTATCAAAATCCTTTTCTGCACTTACTAAGATAATCATGTGATTCATATCTTTAAGTCTTTTGATGTGGTAAACAGTGTTAATTAATTTCCATATGTTGAACCAACCTAACACCCCTGGGATGGAACTCACTTGGTCATGGAGAACTATCTTTTTAATATTTTTTTGTATGTGATTTGCCAGTATTTTATTAATAATTTTTGCATCTATGTTCATCAGGGATATGCATCTGAAATTTGCTTTCCTAGATATATCTGTCTGGTTTTGGTATCAGGGTGATACTAGATTCATAGAATGAGTTTGGAAGGGTTCCCTCTTTTTCTATTCCATAGAATAACTTGGGGAGGATTGGTGTCAGTTCTTCTTTGAAGGTCTGGAAGGACAGCTGAAAATTCATCTTGTCCTGGGGTCTTCCTTGTTGATAGGCTTTGGATAGCATCTTCAATTTCATGGCTTTAAACTAATATGTTTAAATTTTCTTTTTTAATTAATTAATTTATTTTAATCAGGTATTTATGACAGCAGAATGCTTTTGATTCATTGTACTCAATTGCAGCACAATTTTCATTTCTTTGATTGTACACAATGCAAGGTCGCAATGTATGTACAGTCATACATGTACCTGGATAATAATGTCCATCTCAGTCCACCATCATTCCTCCCTCCATCCCCCTTCCTCACCTCTCCCTACCTTTTGCCCCATCAAAGTTCCTCCATTTTTCCCATGACCCCCCATTATGGATCAACATCCACTTATCAGAAAGAACATTCGGCCTTTGGTTGTTTGGGATTGGCTTACTTTGCCTAGCATGATATTCTCCAATGCCATCCGTTTACGTGCAAATGCCATAACTTTATTCTCTTTTAATGCTTTGTAATTTCCATTGTGTATATATAGCACAGTTTTTTATCCATTCATCTATTGAAGGGCATCTAGGTTACATCCATAGTTTAGCTATTGTGAATTGAGCTGCTATAAATATTGATGTGGCTGTATTTCTATAGTATGCTGATTTTCCATCCTTTGGGTATAGACTGAGGAGTGGGATAGCTGGGTCAAGTGGTGGTTCTATTCCAAGTTTTCTAAGGAATCTCCATATGGCTTTCCAGATTGGTTGCACCAATTTGGCATCCCACCAGCAATAAATTAGTGTGCCTTTCCTCCATATCCTTGCCAACATTTATTGTTATCTAAATTCTTAATAACTGCCATTCTGACTGGCCTGAAATGAAATCTTAGAGTAGTTTTGATTTGCATTTCTCTAATTACTAGAGATGTTGAGCATTTTTTGCATGTATTTGTTGATTGAATGTATATCTTCTTCTAAGAAGTGTCTCTTCATCTCCTTAGCCCATTTATTGATTGGGTTGTTTGTCCTTTTGTCATTAAGTGTTTTGAGTTCTTTATATATTCTGGAGATTGTTGCTGTATCTGCTGTGCGTGTGGCAAAAATTTGCTCCCAAAATGTAGACTCTTCACCTCATTGATTGTTTCTTTTGCTGAGAATAAGCTTTTTCATTTGAATCAAAACCATTTATTAATTCTTGATTTTATTTCTTACACTTTAGGACTCTTGTTATAGAAGTCAGGGCCTAATCCAACATGATGAAGATTTGGGCCTACTTTTTCTTTTATTAGTTGCAGGGTCTCTCATCTAATTCCTAGGTCCTTGATCCACTTTGAGTTGAGTTTTATGTATGGTGAGAGATACAGGTTTATTTTCATTTTGCTATAGATTTGCTATAGATTTCCAGTTCTGCCAGCATCATTTTTTGAAGAGGCTATCTTTTATCAAACGAATGTTTTTGGTTCCTCTGTCTAGTACGAGATAACTGTATTTATATGAGTTTGTCTCTGTGTCTTCTATTCTGTACCATTGGTCTACATGTCCATTTTGGTGCCAATACCATGACATTTTTGTTACTATAGCTTTGTAGTATAGTTTAAGGTATGGTATAGTGATGCCATATGCTTCATTCTTCTTGCTAAGGATTGCTTGGGGTATTCTGGGCCTCTAATTTTCCAACTGAATTTCATGTGTGTTTTTTCTATTTCTGTAAGGAATGGCAATGGGATTTTAATTGGAATCCCATTGAATCTGTATAGTGCTTTGGGTACTATGGCCAGTTTGACAATACTAATTTTTCCTATTCAAGAGCAAGGAAGATCTTTTGATCTTTTAAAGTCTTCTTTACTTTCTTTCTTTAGTGTTCTGCAGTTTTCATTGTAGAGGTCTTTCACCTCTTTTGTTAAGTTGATTCCCAAGGTTTTTTTTTTTTGTTTGTTTGTTTGTTTTTAATTGTGAATGAGGTAGATTTCCTAATTTACCTCCAAGAGACTCATCACTTGGAGGATTTATCACTGATATATAGAAATGCATTTGATTTATGGGTATTGATTTATATCCTGTTACTTTGCTGAATTCATTTATTAATTCTAGAAGTTTTCTGGATCCTGTAAGTATAGAATCATGTCATTGGCAAATAATAATTTGAGTTCTTGTTTTCTTAATTTCATCCCTTTAATTTCTTTTTTCTGTCTTATTGCTCTGGCTAGAGTTTCATGGACTGTGTTGAATAGAAGTGGTGAAAGAGGGCATCCCTGTCTTGTTCCAGTTTTTAGGGGGAATGCTTCCAATTTTTCTTCATTTAGAATGATGTTGGCTTTGGGTTTAGCATAGGTAGCTTTTACAATGTTGAGGTATGTTCCTACTATCCTTAGTTTTTCTAGTATTTTGAACATGAAATGTTACTGTATTTTGTCAAATGCTTTCTTTGCATCAATGGATATAATCATATGATTCTTATCTTTAAGTCTATTGATGTGATGAATTATATTCATTGATTCCTATATGTTGAACCAAACTTGCATCCCTGGAATGAATCCCATTTGATCATGGTGCACTATTTTTTAATATGTTTTTGTATGTCAATTGCCAGAATTTTATTGAGGATTTTTGCGTCAATGTTCATCAGGGATATTGGTCTGAAAATTTTTTTTTTCCTTTATGTGTCTCTGCCTGGTTTTGTTATCAAGATGATACTAGCTTCGTAGAATGAGTTTGGAAGGGTTCTTTCATTTTCTATTTCATAGAATAATTTATGGAGTATTGGCATTAATTCTTCTTTGTAGGTCTTGTAGAACTCATCTGTTAATGGGTGTGGTCCTGGGCTTTTCTTGGTTGGTAGGCTTTTGACGGCATGTTCTATTTCCTTGTTTGAAATTGATCTGTTTAAATTATTATGTCCTCTTGACTCAGTTTGGTTTGATCATATGCCTCTAGAAATTTGTCTTCCAGGTTTTCTATTTTCCTGGAGTATAAATTTCCACAATAGTTTCTAATTGTCTTCTGTATTTCAATAGTGTCATGATATTTCCTTTTTCATCACAAATTTTAGTAATTGGAGTATTCTCTCTCCCTCTTTTTATTAGGGTGACTAAGGGTTTGTCAATTTTATTTATTTTTTTCAAAAAACATCTATTTGTTTTGTTGATTTTTGAATTGTTTCATTTTCATTGATTTCCACCTGATTTCGATTATTTCCTGTTTTCCACTACTTTTGGTATTGATTTGTTCTTCTTTTTCTAGGGCTTTGAGATGTAATGTCAGGTAGTTTCTTGACTTCTTTCTTCTTTTAATGAATGAGCTTAATGCAATGAACTTTCCTCTTAGCATTGCCTTCATAGTGTCCCAGAGATTGTGATAAGTTGGATCTGAGTGCTCATTTACCTTTTAAGAATTTTTTTTTATTTTTTTATTGATATCTTCTGTTATCCATGCATCATCCAATAGTGTATTGTTTAGTCTCCAAATGTTGGAGTAGCTTCTATTTTTACTTTTATCATTGAATGCAAATTTCATTCCATTATGGTCTGATAGAATGCAGGGTAGTATCCATATTTTTTTGTATTTGCTAAGAGTTGCTTTGTGGCATAGTATATGGTCTATTTTGAAGAAGGATCCATGTGCTGCTGAGAAGAAAGTATATACGCTCATTAATGGATGGATATTCTATATATGTATGTTAAGTCCAAATTATTGATTGTATTATTGAGTTCTATAGTTTCTTTGTTTAGTTTTTGTTTGGAAGATCTATCCAGTGGTGAGAGAGGTGTATTAAAGTCACCCAGTATTATTGTGTTGCAGTCTATTTGGTTCTTGTATTTGAGAAGGGTTTGTTTGACAAGCATAGATGCCCCATTGTTTGGGGTATAGATATTTATGATTGTTATGTCTTGTTGATTCATGAACCCCTTAAGCAGTATGAAATGTTCTTCTTTATTCCTTTTCACTAGCTTTGGTTTGAAGTACACTTTATCTGATACAAGAATGGAAGCCTCTGCTTGTTTACATGGTCCATGTGAGTGGTATGATTTTTCCCACCCTTTACCTTCAGTCTGGGGAAGTCTTTCCCCATGAGATGAATCTCTTGGAGGCAACATATTATTGGGTCTTTGTTTCAATTCAGTCTGTAAGTCTATGTCTTTAAGTTGATGAGTTTAGGCTAATCACATTCAGGGTTATTATCGAAATATAACTCGTATTCCCAGACATTTTGGTTTATTTTTGGTTTTTAACTTGAAATGATTTCTCTTTTGACTGGTCTTTCCTTTAGTGTAGTTCTTCCCTTTGCTGATTTTCATCTCCTCCTCCTGAAATATTTTGCTGGGGATGCTGTGTAGTGCAGTTTTTCTCACTGTAAATTCTTTTAACTTTTGTTTAAAATGAAAGGTTTTTATTTCACCATCAAATCTGAAGCTTAATTTTGCTGGATAATATTCTTGGTTGGCATCCATTTTTTTCAGATCTTGGTATATATTGTTTCAGGATCTCCTGGCTGAGGGTCTGAATTAAAATATCTGCTGAGGTATGAACTGGTCACCCCCTATATGTGATTTGATTCCTCTATCCTGTGGCCTCTAAGATTCTATTCTTATTCTGTGTGCTAGGCATTCTCATTATGATGTGTCCTGGTGGAGATCTGTTGTAATTTTGTATATTTGGTGTCCTGTAAGCCTCTTGTATTTGATTTTTCAATTCATTTTTCATGTTTGGGAAATTTTCTGATATTATCTCATTGAAGAGATTGTGCATGCCTTTGGTTTGAATCTCTGTACCTTCCTCTATGCCATTAATTTTGATGGTATCCCATAATTCTTGGATGTTCTGCTCATGGTTTCTTACCATCTTCACTGTGTGGTCAACATTATTTTCAAGATTGCATACTTTGTTTTCATTATCTGATATACTGTCTTCCAAGTTATCTAGTCTGTTGGTGATGCTTTCTATTGATTTTTTAGTTGGTTTATTGTTTTCTTCATTTCAGGATTCCTGATTGTTTGTTTATTTATTCGTTTGTTTTTCAGAATCTCTATATCTTTCTTGAAGTAATATTTTTCTATCTGTATTTGCTCTCTTATCTCTTTGTTGGAGTGATCATTTTTTCCTGTATTTGCTCATTTAGGTCTTTTTTTAATAGATTATTTTAATTATTTACATTCTGAACTCCTTCTCTAACATTTCATTAACTACACCATCCATGGATTCTATTATTGTAGTATCCTGGTTTGTTTGGTGAACTTTCTTCCCTTGTCTTTTTATGTTGTCTATGTTCTTCCTTTCTTACCTATGGATCTGACGTATTACAGATTCTATACTATAGTCTTATAGGGTCTGTGCAGACTATCTGTACCTCACCTTGGTTTTGGGCTTTCAGATCCTGCCAGTGTCCCACAATGGATAATACTGCAACTAAAGGTGGTGGCGGGAATAGCGAAGGTAACTGAAGATAGCAGTGGGGGTGTCCCATGATGGATGCAACCACTTTCAGAGATGGGGCTGAAAGGGTGGTCTTACAATGACTTTGGGCTGCCTGTTCCTAGATGCAGTTGCTTCTAGGCTCTGTCTATTGTCATAAGGTAGAAGATACAGCATGAGGAAGGCTATGGCGATGCCTGCAGTGTCCCAAGGATGGAGGTAGACTAGGCTTGGGCTGCCAGGTGGGTCAGCAAAAGTGGCTGGGCGGCAGCCTGAGCTCTGGCCTGTGTTGGAGGGGCAGACCTAGGCCTCCCTCATGTAATGGCAGAGGCAGTCCTAGGCCTGGGCCTCAGCTCTGGATTGGGTGAGCGGAGGCTGTCCTGGCCTGGAGCCTGAGTTCTGGCTGTGGCTGCTGGTGGGTGGGGTGGACCTGCACCTAACCTGGGCCTGAGATCCTGCATGGGTGGAGGGGCTGGTCCATGGATCTGCCCTATTTAAATTTTCTGTATCCTCCTGATTCAATTTGGGTATATTGTATTCTCTAGAAATTGGTCAATATCCTCAAGATTTTCTATTTTATTGGAGCATAAATTTTCCAAATAGGTTCTGATTATTGTCCATATTTCTGTACTGTCTGTAGAGATATTTTCTTTTCATCACAAATTTTAGTAATCTGAGCTTTTTCCCTCTTTCTTGTGGTTTGCTTATCTAATGTTTTGTCAATTTTATTTATTTTTTCAAAGAATCAACTGTTTGTTTCATTGATGTTTTGATTTCTTTTTCAATTTCATTGATTTCAGCTCTGATTTTAATTATTTTCTCTCTTCTACTGCTTTTGGTGTTGATCTGTGCTTTCTCTAGGACCTTGAGGTGTAATGTTTATTTATTTATTTGATGACTTTCTACTCTTTAAATGAATGAGCTCAATGTAATGAACTTTCCTCCTTGAACCACTTTCACAGTGTCTCAGAGATTTTGATATGTTGTGTTGCTATTCTTATTTATCTGTAAGTATTTTTTATTTCACTTCTGATTTCTTCTGCTATTGGGTAGCATATTACTTGGTCACAAGTTGTTAGAGTAGCTTCTATTTTTTAATTTTATCATCAATTTATTATTTTATTTCATTATGATCTAATAGAACATAAGATTCTCTCTCTCTCCCTCTCTCTCTCTCTCTCTCTCTCTTTCTCTCTCTTTCAACCTTTCTTTCTCCCCTTCTCTCTTTTGTTTGATAAGGGTTGTTTGTGGCCTAAGATATTATCTATTTTTTAAAAATGATCCACATGCTGCTGAGAAGAAAATGTATTCAGTATTGATGGATGAAATATTCTATATACTTCTGCTAAGTTTAAATTATTAATTGTTATTTTAATTCTATAGCTTCTTTATCTAGTTTTTGTTTGGAAGATCTATCCAGTGATAAGAAAGACATGAAAACATCATCCAGTATTGAGTTGTGATCTACTTTATTTTTGAAACTGAGAGAGTTTGTTTGATGTATGTAGATGCTCCATTATTTGGGGCACAAATATTTATGATCATTATATATTATTGATGTATAATTCCCTTAGGCAGTATGAAATTCCTTCATTATCCCTTTTGATTAGCTTTGGCTTGAGGTCCACTTTATTTAATATGAAGATAGAAACCCCTGAATTTTTAGGAAATCTCTGTGAATGATTTCTTTTTTCCCATCCTTTTATCTTTAGTCTGAGGATGGCTCTGCCTATGAGATGAGTCTCTTGAGGACAGCAAATTGTTGGGTCTTGTTTTTTAAGTCCAATCTGCCAGTCCATGTCTCTTGATTGACTAGTTTAAGCCATTTACCTTCAGTGTTACTATTGAGATCTTATTCTTATTCCCTGTCATTTTATTTCTGGGTTTTAATTAAAATTAGTTTCTCCTGCTGGGCATGGTGGCACAGACCTGTAATGTTAGTGACTTGGGAGACTGAGGCAGTAATACTTAGGGCATTACTAAGTTGCCAGCCTCAGCAACTTAGTAATGCCCTAAACAAATCAATGAGAACTTGTGCCTAAATAAAATACTTAAAAGGGCTGGGCATGTGACTCAGTGGTTATGTTTCCCTAGGTTTAATACCCAATATCAAAAAATAAAGAAAAAAAAAGAAAAACAAAAAAGAAAAAAAAACAAAAAGAATTAGTTTCTCCATTGATTTAATATTCTTCTAGTGTAGTTCCTCCCTTTGCTGGTTTTGTTTTTTATTTCTTCCTTATGAAATATGTTATTGAATGTTTTTTTAGTGCAGACTCTCTAGTTGTGAATTCTTTTAACTTTTGTTTACCATGGAAGTTTTTATTTTTTTTTATTGTCAATTCTGAAGCTAAACTTTTCTGGGTAAAGTATTCTTGATTGGCATCCACTTTCTTTCATAGCTTTGGATGCAGTATTCCAAGACCTCCTGTGCCACAGTCTGGCTGGGCACAAATGCCGCAGTCTGGCTGGGCACACAATCACGAGCCACCACACAGCTTGTACATTCAAACAGCAACTCTTTATTCCCAAACTCACACCAGCCATCTACAATCACGTTCTGGGGAAATCCACGTTCTCTGCCCAAATCCATCTCCACTGGGCATCTATCTCCAAAATATACTGTCTGAATCCCGTGAGAACTCAAGGGGAACTCTGGCAGCAGGATACGCCCTATTCCCAGAAGGAATAATCTTAAACCTTAAACCTGGAACCTAAACCGGGAACGCCCTAATCCGCCTTGGTCCTTGAACAAGGTCACCTACATTCAATGTCACTGCAACATGGGGTATGCTGGCAAGGAAATTGTCGTACCTACTTGGCTAATGGCTCCCAGCATCTCCCCCCTTCTGATTAATTAAACAACAAGCAATGTGGCTTAAGGACCGTGCCTGGTTGGTTGTCCAATTCAACATATGGTTCTTACCCATCATCGGAAAACTGACCTTTAGGCGTCAGCCTCCTGTCTTAGGTTGATACCACTGAATTGGATCATACCCGTCACTGACTACCGGCCCAGCATAAGCCATTGGCCCCCAAATTTTAGACCATCACTAGCAGAAGGGAGGAGGATACAGAAATGCCAC
>NW_026000211.1:22412575-22449420 GCF_001458135.2 Marmota marmota marmota | reverse complement strand
CCAGATTGCCTGAGAAATTTCTAGGGATAGGCAGCTTGAAACAAAAACAAGATAAATCAAAACAATAACACATTGTTTTTTGAATTGGTCACCCATTCTTTCGCTCTTCCTCAGGGGCGAGCAATTTCACTTACCTCCAAGCTTCAGAAGTTCCCCGTACGGGCCACCAAATGCCACAGTCTGACTGGGCACAAATGCCGCAGTCTGGCTGGGCACACAATCACGAGCCACCACACAGCTTGTACATTCAAACAGCAACTCTTTATTCCCGAACTCACACCAGCCATCTACAATCACGTTCTGGGGAAATCCACGTTCTCTGCCCAAATCCACCTCCATTGGGCATCTATCTCCAAAATATACTGTCTGAATCCCGTGAGAACTCAAGGGGAACTCTGGCAGCAGGATACGCCCTATTCCCAGCAGGAATAATCTTAAACCTTAAACCTGGAACCTAAACCGGGAACGCCCTAATCCGCCTTGGTCCTTGAACAAGGTTACCTACATTCAATGTCACTGCAACATGGGGTACGCTGGCAAGGAAATTGTCATACCTACTTGGCTAATGGCTCCCAGCACTCCTGGCTTTGAAGGTCTAGGTTGAGAAATCAGTTGAGATCCAGATTGATTTCCCTCTTAATTTGACCTGTAATTTTTCTCTGTCAGCCTTTAAAATTCTGTCCTTATTCTATATGTTAGGTATTTTCATAATAATTTGCCTAAGAGAGGGTCTGTTGTAATTTTGTATATTTTGGGTTCTGTAAGCCTCCTCTATTTGATTTTCCATTTCACTTCTTAAGGTTTAGGAAATTTCTGATGCTATTTCTTTGAATAGATTATGCATTCATTTGGTTTGTATTTCCAAGATTTCATCTATTTTGATAAATCTGAAGTTTGGTCATTTCATGTTATCACATATTTCTTGGAAGTTTTGTTCATGGTCTCTTAACATCTTTTCTCCATGGTCAACTTTATTTTTGAGATCATATATTTTCTCTGCATTGCCTAAAACTCTGTACTTCAAGTGATATAATCTGCTGGTGTTGCTTTGCATTGAATTTTCAATTTGGCTTATTGATTTCTTCATTTTGACAATTTCTGATTGACTTGTTTTACAGAATCTCTCTCTATCAAAGTGATCTTTCACTTTTTGTATTTTCTGATTTCATTCCTTACATTGTTCTTTACCTCACAGATCAGTTTAACTATAAATTTTCTAAGCTCCTTCTTTGACATTTCTTCCCCTGTGGTATCAATGAATTTAATTATTGAAGTAGTTTGGTTTGTTTTGGGCAATTTGCTCCCTTGCTTTTACATGTTGTTTGTGTGTCTAAGCATCTTACAGTATAAATTTGAAGCAGTAAAGTTGCTGTTCTGTGGCTTTATAGTGTCCCTGAATGTTTCCTGTACCTCACTGTTTGGGAGGAGACAAATAATAACAACCAATGCAAAAAATATATAACATTAAATCAAATATTTCCTGTTATGACATCTACATGTTAATTGTCATAAAAAACAGAGATAATGTGAACAGTTATTACCACAGTAAAAACAGTTAATTTGCAAAAGAGTTTACTATTTTGAATTGTGAACAGGGAAAAAATAGAATTGATATAGTATGTGATAATTATGAAGAAGGAAGAGAGTTACTAGGAGTAAAAAATTACAAGGAGAGTGAAAGAGAGAGTAATAGAGATTTGCTGTTAGCAAAAATAAAAATAAAACAGAATCAAAAGAAACAGATAAATAAAAGAAAAAATATAACATAAAAATTTAAAAATAAGTAAAATAAAAATAAATACCAACCAAAAAAAACTGAAATAATCTAATCAAACATCCTAGTCTTCAAAAGACTCAGCCACAAAAACTGCCTCCAAAAAACTCTAGAAAGGAGAAAAAAGAGACAAATATGTATCTATATAAGTTTCCATGAACCATTCAGCTCACAGAGAAAAGTTAAAAAAAAAGTTTTTGATAAAAAGTTAAATAATTATTTTCATTGGTGTTCAAAAATTCCTTGGCTTCCCTTCTCAGCAGTGTTAGGTGGGATGGGCTGTAATGCGATATTTTCACCCTTAGGGTTGGGTTGCTGGAGTATGAGATGAAATCCCATAGGCAGAGCTCCTGGAAGCAGTGTTTAGGCCTAGATAGGCTCCAGGTTCTTTGCTGAATGCAAATTGGCCCAAAGATTTTAAATTGGTGCACCTTCAGGGCCAAGCAGCTGCTGGCCCACACTGGAAGACTGGACCCCAGGGATCTCCCCTGGGTTCCACTTGTGTGGTGGAGGAGCCAATCCTTTGTCCCCTTTGTCCCATGGACTCCACATTCCTTTGTCTCTTGGGTTCAGTCTCCAAACTCAATCACTCTAGCCTCTCACCCTTTCAAATTCTTGGCCTGCTGGTCCCTCCCAGCTGGACCTGTGAGTTGCCAGACTTGAGGGGGTGGAGGGAGGAGTCAAAAAGTGGGTTTCCATGACCTGTATTCCTCCTTGGGTCTGACTGTCTGCTGGTCACATAGGCACTCTCTATATCAAGTGGCATTGGTTTTCCAGGTCTACACTTTGAGACCAACTTGTGTCTTCCAGTAATCAGCACCCACAGCTCAGACCCCTGTAGTGCAGCTGCAAAATGGCTCTTTCCTCTGTGTGCAGCTGGGAGAGATGTGGCTTCTTTCCCACATAAGGATAGTGTGTGGCATGCCTTTGTGGTTAGTCCAGCAGTGTCTCTGATCTGTGATCTCTCTGTATCCAAACACAACACAGCCCTCCTGAAAAAAATGTAGATTCCTTTAATATTCCTATTCCTCCACTTTGCTCATGGCGGGAGGAGGGAGCCCACTCTGGCTGGCAGCGGTGATGTCTCTGGAGGTTTTGTTCTTATTTCATTATATCCCACCTCCCGAGTCCCTGATCTGCTTTGAGTGACCAATATTAATTCCCAGTAAATTCACCTTTTTATTATTATTTTTTCACTCACCTTGCTGAGAGGCTGCCTAACTACTTTCTTTCTTGGTTTTTCGCCTCCTCAGAGCATCCAGGAAAGCAACATCCATCATCCCAGCTCCCTATTATTAACATTTTATTGACTTTTGTACCTACACTATTTTCCATTTATAACATAGGTAATCTGAATTTTCCTATGCCATGCCCATCTTAAGATAAGACCATATTACCTGGGTGTAGCAGTGCATGCTTTCAATCTCAGCTACAAAGGAGACCAAAGGAGGAGGATCACATGCTTAATTGCAGATGTGGCAACTTAGTGAGACTCTGTGTCAAAATAAAAAATGAAAAGGACTGGGGATGTAACTCAATGGTGCTGATTCCTGGAAAACACAGATACAATTCTCAGTACTCCGAGAGAGAGAGAGAGAGAGAGAGAGAGAGAGAGAGAGAGAGAGAGATGGTATTAACAGCGACAACTAAATGTCTCTGACTTCTGCTTAACACTACACATAGGACCACTCACCTCCTCTCTACAAAACCTCATCAACTTTCTGAGCACCTTGGAATTCACTGAACAGTAATGTACTTATTCTTTTACACTGGCTGCTGCCCACACAACTCATGTTTGACAGGACACTCAAGTTTACAGTCTTGCTGCCGTGAGTGTTGGGATCCCATTGCCAGTGCCCCCAAAGCCATGCATCATCATGTCCCTAAAGCATTATCCTATGTTTTCACAGCCTCCCAACTGATGTATCCTTGGGGAAGTTGGGAGAGTGCCTTTCTTCTTTATTTTGTGTTGTACTTTTTCATCAAGGCACTAAGGCAACTAAATAATAACTGCTCTCTCTCACACAGAAAGCCTCATTCAAAACAGCTTCCTCAAAAAGTTCTCTTAAAAGGACTCAGTTGTAAAATTCTCAATTCAGACTGGAAACCCTCATCAACTACAAAGCAACTGACTGTACTATAGCTTTCTCCACTAATCTACTAGAGCCTGGGGAATAATGTAAATTGGCAAATTTACATTATTTCCTGAGGGAAATACATTTATACCAGCAGATACCTCTAAGCTGCTTCATCAGAGGAGTTAAATCTCATCAGCTGGGAAAAGCAGACTCAAGTTAGGACACCATTCCCAACCCAATAGATATGGACATCACTTTAGATATACATCCAGATATAAATGATCTTCTATTACTAAACAAATAAATGTTTGTAGTATTAGTTTTTAATTTCATACAATTGCATGAAAATGATACTTTTAATTACTAAAAGTTGTTATCTTTTTATAAAGAGACTCATTGTCATGGTTTTATAAGAACAAAATATATTTGAGAAAAACAATATAATGATTTTTAATGACAAAGACATTCCCTACTAGGTTTTAGGACTGTTTAAAGATGCCCTCAAATGTTCCTTGAAACACAGTGTCATATTAGTTCCTATGTATCAAAAGGAATGAATTCACAGAGTACTTCATTCTTCTAATGAAAATCTATTTGATCAGTTGTCAGGAAAGTGCTGGAAAACAGGAAATACTTTCATTAGCAATATTCCTGGATTTGAAAAACATTTTTAAAAGTAGGTGCACAAGGGGCATCCTCAGATCTCTGTCTAGCATGGAGTTTTCTCTTTTATGTCTGGTCAGGAGAGTCACCAAGCAGTAAAGGCATTTCAGGAGACCAAGGACTTATGCCAGGCTCCCTTGAAAACAGCCAAATAAGCCATGGTTAAAATCTTTGGTGAGAGTTGAACAGGGAGGTAGTACAAACACACAAAGTCTCATTTATGAATCACTTTTGGCCATTATTCAGCAGACATTTAGAGTGCACTGTGCAATGTAGTCAATTTTAATGGTCATTATTCTAAATACTAGATACCTCTTTTGAAGAAAATAAATGAGAGAGAGAGAGAGAGAGAGAGATATCGGGATCAGGATGTTGTGACCAAGGCTTAATTGAGTCAGGGTTCTCCAGATGACAAAACCATAAGGTGTATGTATTACTATAGAGAGATTATGTTCAAGAATTGGCTTACATTATTGTGGTAATTGATAAATGCAAAATCTGATAGTGGCAATCAGTAGACAGGGAAACCAGGGAATAGTTGCACTGTGAGTCCAAAAGCAATCTGATGGAAGGGTTTTCTTCTTGCTCTGGGAAGTCAGTATTTGCTCAAGTAAGGCCTTCAACTGATTTGATTAGGCTTACTCATATTAGAGAGGGTAATTTTATTTACTCCAAGTTCATCAATTTAAATGTTAATTGCATCCAAAAGAACTTCCATAGAAACAACTGGAATAATATTTGACCCGATTAATGGGCACTGGAGCCTAGCCGCATTGACTACAATTAGCCACCACTAGATTAAACCAGGCCTAAACAAAATCAGAAATTAATCCTCTGTGGTTCAGGAGAAGTCTGCATACAAGGCTGGAATTTCCTGCACCAGTAACTGATAGTTCCCCACACCAGATACACTAGCCAATACACTAAACTTTGCCATTTCCAATTCTAGGGGCTAAGAGGCTTCCCACTGATTTGTCAGTAATGGAGAGATAACTTAATGACCTCTCACTGATTCAAGTATCATTCCCAAGAAAGAATAAGTGAACATGAATTCCAAGAAAGAGCAAAACCAAGAGTTAAAAGGAGAAAGATCATCGCCTAGGGAGACCATAGCCAGAGAGAAGACAAGAGAAACATTCAGAAATGTCAAAATCCAGTAAAATTGGACTTCAAGAAGGGAGTCAAGACAGCCTGAGCAACATAGCAATTTCCACATGTCTCTTCTGAATAAAATTTTATAGAAAAATTTCTAGCCCCCCCAAAATTAATTGGAATAAATCTTCAGAAGGGAAAATAAGAAAAAATTTTTGTGTGGTGCATAAAAATAAATTTTATATTTAGATCTAGAGGATTTTAAAATGTTTTCTTTTTTGTAAACATATAAAGTGATATGTTCAACAAAAAGTTAAAATTAAGAGCATAACAGATCATGCAATCCTAACAAGAATGGAGGGATTTTTCAGAAAGTAACAATGTTCTAAATTTCCCTTGAGAGGAAAATTGGGAAGGAAAACACAAGATTTATAAAGGCCATATCCCTTAGAAGCAGTGCCAGGGTGGGAGAAAAACCAAGTTATTTTGTTTCCAATAAAAAGCAGGCAAGTGATTAAAAGTGCCAGAAATTGGGAATGAAAGATTGACACCCCCAAACCACCAAATAATATGAAAAGAATCAAATAACACAATATTATTTTGAGACCATCTGAAGTTCATAATCTCAACCATTCTTGATCTACCAAGCAGTAAATTTTTGAAGTAAGACCTAATGTTTAAGCTCATGTATGAACATACACGTTTTTGGAAAACTTAGAATAACAATGACAGGTTTTTAACTAAATGATAAGCATTTTACTCATATAATTAGAAGACTCTCTATTTTAAATTTTAAGTTGAAGTGTAAGCTAAGCAATATAGACCTATAGGATATGTCACAGAAGTTGAAGAAAGGAAACATTAATGGGTGATAGGTTGAGAGGAGAAAGCTTCAGGGCAGAGGTAGATATTAAATAAGAACTTGAAAGAAGACCTGGCCTGAAATGGGAAAGAGACTAAGCAGAAAAAAAAAGAGAGAAAGAGAGAGAGAGAGAGAGAGAGAGAGAGAGAGAGAGAGAGAGAGAGAGCTATTCCAAATGTGAGATGGATTGTTAGAAGAATGTCATGACCAATGTAAAGGCAGTTGAATGTAAGACACTAGGTAAGATGTGTGATCAACATATGGAAATATGGTTTAAATTGAGATAATCCATTTCACAGTGACAGATATTTAGGTCGTTGAAATAGGAAAAATGGCACTAATGCTTAAACTCTGCCATTGTTTAAACATAGTCAAGATAAAACTGGGGCTGGGGTTGTGGCTCAGTGGCAGAGCACTTGCCTAGGATGTGTGAGGCACTGAGTTCGATTCTCAGCACCATGTACCAATCAATAAATAAAAAAAAGGTCCATTGACAACTAAAAAATTAAAAAAAAAATAAAACTGAATATCACTTGGTAATATGGTTGGCATTTCTAAAGGAAGACACCTCTTGTTCTGCAAGCTTATATGTGACTAGGAGGTTGAATTGTGATAATGGATGTGCACATCAATTCATCTTCTCTGAGAATCTGAGAATATAATACAATCAGCACATCTGTTTCAAATATGTCATTTTCATGAAGCAAAGTTATCAAAGATATACATGTCACTAAAACACAGATGATTTTCTGGCTTCTTCAAGTTGTTTGTTTTAGAAACTGGTAGGGGTGATTCCTAGAGACATTAAAATGAAGATGCATAATACTGGTGAAGAAAATTTTGCTGATTTGAATGCTTTTTTGTTGATAAAACCAGAAACAAAACACTGATGGTCACTAAAATGGAGCTACATTGGTGCCCATTACCTAACTGAAGTTTTTAAATGACCCATCAGGCAACAATTATAATTGCAAAACACAAGTAAACCAAAGAAAGAATCTCACTGCTACCAGTGCTACTGACTTCTTTATGGTAACAACTAAGGTTTCTGCTAAAATAGCTTCTATTAATTTGTATGAAAAGCCACCCCATCATGAGGCACCCTTTCATTGGTGCTGAATAACTCAAGAATGTGAAGTGCCAATCTTATCAGAATTTATACTAAAGGGAAAATTATATCATTGAAATACACACACAAAAAAACAGTGTGTATGATAAATTAGCTATTAACACAGTGAGACTAGTGTTTAATTCAACTTTACATTTGAAATTCCAATGATAAAAAAATATACTTTTGCTTTGTGTTCTTGTCCTCACTCCGAGTTTTGCTTCAGATAACTTTTTCTTCTCATATTTTAGAAGTTTAAGTGTACACACCATACACACAGACACACACAACATTGAACCTTTGCTTTTAATTACCCCTAAACACTTCCATCTCTTCCTTAAAGGACACAGCAATGCTTCATGTGAACAATATTTTATGCCTTATAGAAAGAAGAATAGGGAAGTCAGAAGAGGAGTAACCAGGGAATAAAGGGTTTTAAACTGATTTGTTTTACTAGTTTGCTTTTTCAACAGCCATATATTTTAGAGTGCATTCCTTTTCAATTCCAACAAGAGGGGAGGTAAATATTACCAATTCCATGCAAATCGGTCTTGTCTTAAATTATTCAAATGGCTTTATTATCATCAGCTAGGATATTTTCTAGCATTCAATTTCTATTTTGAACTTTTCCCCTATTTCTGGTAGGATTTTCCAGTGGCTAGTCTTTCATTTCTGTGTTCACATTTTTCATTGAATTTGGAAGTTATTCAGTCATTAAATACAATTTATTAAACTACATTACAACTAAAACGGATGATAGAAATTCAAACACAATAGAAATTAATTTGTTTTTATATGGCATTCTCAAACAGCTGTGTTCTAGGTCATGTGTCCTTAAGAGATAATTTTATATTTTCAGCAAATTATTTAATGTCACAAGGGACTATAAGACTCATTTTCCCCAGAGAGTTGTTATTTTAAACATAAAATCTGCAAATATGCAATTATACTATTTCTGACAAAAGTGCTTAGAATACTGCTTAATTTAGTCCTCACAAATTTGACATCCCTCTAATGCTTCATATCATTAGAGTTGTTATAATGTGGTTTATAGGTACATGACAATGGTTTCATTGCCACCTATTTTTTTTTTTAAATCACTGTGCTTCCAAGTAAACAGAAAAATATTTAGTGGGGACTGTTCAGTCAGTTTAAAAAGCTCAAGGTAATGGTGGTTTCTTAAAACATTAAGGATAAAAGTAAATATTTTAAAATATATGCCCCCCCCCACTATGGGACATTATTAATGCCAGGGACTTCCTATCAGACCATAACTTATGTCTTCATTCTACTAAATAAATTAGTTACCTCTGAATATTTCTTATACAAATGCCTCTTTTATTCTTGTCTTCTTTATTTTTCTCTTTTGGTATAGTCTATGGTTTTATTTTTACTCTCCATAGATATGTGCTATATATACATGCACATCGATACATACAAAAACAGCTTTGAAAATATATACATGAGCCTTAACAATGAGTACATCTGGATAACTGTGGGACTATAAGTGATTTTAATTTTATCCTTTGTTTTTTTGATATTTTCCAGGTGTTATATAATAACTATGCTTTGTGTTATCATTAAAATTACAAAGGTACTATATATGTATTTTAACTTCAAAATACAGCAAGAAGAATATCAATTCAGAGAGAGTGTAAGGAGGAAAGTAAACTATATGTGCTTTAGACTAATATTTCAATATCTGCATCTACTACTTGCAGTATTATGTTAGTGTAGATGAATTGAGAACATATTCCTCCAGTTCCATGCAGATGCATATGTGGAATATTACAACAGAATCGAGATTATCAGAGATGTAATCGATTTATAAAGTGCTATTACCTTAACACGCATCATGACCATTTTACTAAATATTTCACACCTGCTTAAGTTGCCCGTCTCCATAACACAACACCACCATCATCTTCTCAAGCCTCAGAGTTGATTCCACTCTTTCCTATCTCTCCTTAAAAGCCAATCTGTCAGAAATGCCTACCATCCCTACTTCTCAGCATGGCGCATTGTCCCCTTTCCCTCCACCTCCACTGCTGCCACGCAGCCCAGACCACCACTGCTCATCTGAAATTCTAGAATAGAATCCTCACCGCTCTCGTGACCATAGGTCATGTTACATTATTTCTCCTCTTGAATCATTTACATTGACTTGTAGTTGTTGTAAAGTCGTATAAAACCCAACCGCCTGTTTTACCATTTCCTCTCTGCCCCCAGATCTCTAAGTTCTGTCCATCTTGAAGTTCATTGTTTCCTCAGCCTCTCCACATTCTTTTCCAACTTTGTTCTTTCGAAGCACTTGTTGCCATTGGGTACTTTTCTAGTAGGCATTAATGGACAGATGGATTAAATAGATGGCTCCCTTCCCCACACTGCTCTGTGAAAGCAATGACCTCTTCGCTTCACTCACCTCTACATTCCTTGAAGAAACTCTGCTGTTTTCATGATGATTTCCAAAAAACATCCTTCAGACACTCTGTTCTGCTGTGCTGAGAAATTAAAAGAGCTTTGTTCACCTGGACAGTGATTAGTTCACGTAGGATTGGAAAACAGGGAAATGATGTCAGTGTAATGCAGAGGTGGTGTCTGTTTGCTCACATCTTTTCCCTAGATTCACATTTTAAGCAATCCTGGAAAGGTTTCTCAAAATTAATGAGAAAGTCTAGCAATATATGACATTTTTAGTTAAATAAAAAATCTGAAAGTAATATGTTCTTTTATTTAAAAAGTGGCTTTTTCAGTCACATCAAGACTGCTGTTTACATCTGAGAGAAAGCAGATAAAGCAGGTGTAAATTTATCTCTGTTCCCTGTCCAACCTTAAAAAATAATTGACTGAAAAGTCTGCACTCTTAGCTTTGTAATTTTTCATGTAATTGTATTTATGATAGTGAATGTCTTTAAGTATGTACACCTTACAAGAAGGAAGTACAAGCTGCAAGGTTTCAGGTGGCCAAAAGTTGACTGCCTTCACATGCAAATAGAGGTAGCAATTTAACGACAACACTATTTTTATTTAGAAAAAAAAAGTTATTCTTTTGTTAGTGTCCTGGATACAAAATTCCATAGGTTTTTCATGGATTTTCACAGTACTACCATTCCCTGTTTAAAGTAGTTTGTACAAAGCAGAGATGTTTAATAATGTCTGTTTGGCATTCCAGCAGCAATACTTGAACTTCAAGTTGTTCATTTATAAGAAATGATTATGTTTGAAGTTCAGTACAGGGACAAGAAAAAAAGGTAATGAATCAGGAAATTAGTTTCATATATGTGAGTGGCCTGATAGTATATAGCTAGTCACAAGGCCCTCCTTTCTAGAATAATGCCATGTGCTAATTTATATATAGGGAAGTGTGTATAGGAAAATATCTGAGATCCATAATTATATTATGGACTACTGATTTCCTAGGAAGATACTGCCTAATATGAGATATTTTCATATAGTTTATACTTCAACCATTCATATATTTATCTAACACATATTATTGATCATCTACCCAGATTTAAGTCCTATGTAACATCCTTAGTATTTATTCACGAATAAGTTTCTACCTTTAGGAGGCTTTAGACTAGATCTTGAAATAATTTTACCTGTGATTTATACCCTTTGCTTCAGTAATATACTGGGCAAAAAAAAATTCTGAAACATTATATACATCTTCATTCAAAAGCCTCATTGAACACTATGCCTAGAATGATTTATGGTACCAAAAATAAAATTTGCCTTCTCTTTATATTGTTGCTTTGAGGAATTCTACTTTAAGTATAATTATTTTTGATTTGTAGGTTATTTCTGTATGCCTTTTCTTTGACTTTAGAGTGATTTCACATTAACATATTTAGGTATAGTTATGGTTTTAACTGTTCAAGACTAGCTGTGTTCATAAATATGAGAATGTGTTTTTCATCATACTGAAAAGGTCTCATTCATCATCATATCGATCATATCAAGTACAACTACATCTATACTTTTCTTCTGGCACTCCAGTGTACCCATGTCAAGTCTTGCAAATAGAACTATAACCTGTTGAAATTGGCTTTTCATTTTATTTTATTTTTTTGTACCGAAGATTGAACCCAGGGGTGTTTAACCATTCAGCCACATCCCCAGCCCTTTTTTTTTTTTTAAGTTTTTAATTTTGAGATAGGTTTTTGCTAAATTGCTTAGGGCTTTGCTAAATTGCTGAGGCTGCCTTTGAACTGGCCATCCTCCTGCCTTAGTCTACTGAGCCGCAGGGATTACAGGCATGTACAACTAATCCCAGTTGAAATTGGCTTTTTAAATTCATATATGTAAATTCAAATTTTGATTGGAATTTTTATTTTTATTTCTAATATTTTTTTCAATATTTCTGGTTTATGTCTCCCATATAGTATTTCATTTTCATATTTAAAATTCATTCATTTAAATGACTCATAATTTTATAATTTCTTATTTTACAGTCTCTCAAATAATTTCACTTAGAATTATAAATATAATTATTAGAAATATAATCTTTAAAATATATGTGGGTGTTTGGACATGCACACACATGCACATGGGCACACTTACTCCACTAGTTGTAAAACATTTCTTCATATACTTTTCAAATACTAACTGTGAGCATTTGTTTGGTGAGTCTATCTGTGGGAATCCTATGAAAGTGCATGGATAAAAAATCCCTCCAGATGAATTTCACTTTTGCTCTTGCAAGGGGCACCAGCAGTATTACTAGTTCCCCACCATTTATCCCACATTTCCCTTTGATGTGGAATTCCTCAGTCCATGCAGGAAATATAAATGTATATCCAGAAGGCCCGGAGGGTGAAATCTTCAGAGAGATGATATTTTCCCATTCATATCCAAGGTTAAGACCAGCAGTCTGTTTTCTTGAACATGGTTTTATTTGCTATTTCAAACTTACATTACCCTTCAACCACCAACCACCAAGATAACTACACAAGTTTATCATTCTGCTTCTTGGTTCCCATATTTTTCCCCCTTTGGATTTCTATAACATTAAAGTTCCACTAAACATTTCAACCAAATTAGCATAGAATATCCAGCATTTGTAGACATATTTTAGTGAAATGATTTCCATGTTATCTAGTCTGCTCTATAATCCCACATGACTTATACAGAATTATGTTTACTTTATCTACCTTAAATAATGTTTATAACAGAAGTAATGGAACTAAATGTATGTGCTTTATCCCAACTATCTATTGAATATACTGAACAACTCATTTTTTCCCCAAAAATTGTACATAATTTTATGGTTCTGTGATCAAACTTACACAGTGCAATCAAAAAAGACAAATGCAGGCTACAACTCTGATTATCAGCTAATATTCCGATACAGTGCCTTAACAATAACATCAAAACCCAATGTTGCTATTAGCGATAATTCCTACTTATTGTTTCTTGAGAACAGGGAATTACCACTTTCAGTGGTCACCCAACCCTGTACACAAACATTTCTCTTAGCACACGACTGGTCTTAGAGGTGCTTCAGTTGCTTCTTAAGTTTTCATAGTTAAGAAGGAGATGACATCATAATCTGTTCTAAGGAGTGCAACAGCAAGTCTGGAATTAGTTATCATCAGTTTGAAATAGAGGCCAGAAAGGCCTTACATAAAATTAGGTTAGATGGTAAAGTAGAAATTTGACAATATTTGTTTCTTATTGGCTCAATAACCATTCCAAAAGGAAACGTGCCTTCTAGAGGCACTTCAGGTGAGCTGCCAGCTTTCATATTTACTTGGGAGCACTACATGGAAAAGACTAGAGGAGACATTAAAATGAGTTTGTCCACCATCTCCATCAACAGAACTTTTCAAGACTTGCCATATACAAGACATCGAGTCCAGCTTTCAGATAGTTAAAAAATTCATCTGCAGGTTCTCTTGTTTCACTCAACTGATCTGAGGCCTATACGAGAAAGCATTTTGGATCACAAATCACAAAATTTGGTTGCAAGACTAGAATTGAAAATCGAAAGAAGCTCTTCTAAAGGAATATATCTCATCTTATTCCCCCGAAAATAGTTTGACTCCTGAAGCCTGCTAAATTTTATATGTTCTTGCATATTATTTGTCACCTTAACTCTTTTATTTGTTGTTGTTGTTGTCCTGCTAATATTTCTCAATCATGGTTATACTTGAGGATCATTTGGGAGTACTTAAAACCTAACAGTGAAACTGGTGTTAAGGTTCTGCTCCAGAAAATTTAAATTAGAATTTCTGAGAGTGGAGATCTAGCACAGGTATGATTCCCGATGTTCCCCAGACAATTTTACTGTGTAACTGGGTTAAGACCTGTGAAGCCCAGGCTGCAGGTGTAAGCAGGGGAGCAGGGGCTCTGTAGCCTGATCAAGAACAGGAAGGAAGGGTGGGTCATGTTATCTCAAGGCTGCTGTGGGGAAACATGTGGCTGGAGGATGGTGCTTAGGGCATACATGTGTCTCCTTTGCTCTTTACAAAGCATTTGAGAGATTTGCCCTGAGGTAATTAATGTTTTAAGTTCTACTTACATTGGTTGGAAATTCCCTCAGGTTTACTTCTGAGAAGCAGCTGAAGGTGTAGTTTATATAGTAAGTTGACTCTCCTTTTTCAGCAACTTCAAAATTGATTAAAGCATAGGGAATATTTATATGCCAGTTAAATATTTTCTTTTACAACATTTTACTTTATGTAAAACAGGCATAAAAACAATGTGGCTGTAAAACATTTATTAAAATCCACTAACATACCTTTCTGCTGGTTTGCCTATTATAAATTATTGCCTGTTTTCTACCACAGGTAAAAATATTATCACAATAACTATATAAATGATTTCTTTTTCATGCCTTTTTCTAGAGATGTTTTAAAAAAACTTAATTAGGAATTTCTACTTTATGGCATTTTGATTTTTTTCTTCTTTCTATTTCTGTATTTACTTTATTAATCTAAATCTAAACATAGGGAAGATTCTTTTAAGATTGTATTCTCTCTGTGCCTCTATCTCTTCTCATCAATTGAGTCACAAATTCTTAAATTATTTGAGACTGAATTTCAGTGTTAGAAATTTTGAGTTTACATATGAGACCTACAATTTTTATTTTAATAGTACTCTAGTTGTTTCCAATTCAGTTCATCTTTGCATAACACTTTAAAAAACAGTACAATGTGATATAAATTCCTTCATGGAATACATTTTTTTTGATGTCCTGGAGTTGTGGTTGAAAATACAAATAGGGATAAGAAACGGACTTGACTTTTAAACAGACTTGTTAGTTTAATAATACTGATGGTTATAAATACTGTTGAAAAGCGACATGTTGAATTACATAAGGGAATTTAGTGAGGTAAGGAAAGGATTCTTCCAGGGAGTAGTATGTGAGCATTTGTATAGAGCCATGAGAACTGAAGTAGAATTAAGGAGAATATTCTAGGTAAATGGAGTGGTATTAGAAAAGCTCAGGTATAGGTGTCCAGTTCATATGGGTGATAATGCCTAGATTCAACAACACATGTTACAACTGTTGGGCCCAGTTTTCAGTGATCCTTAGTGGTTCTATTAGGACTGTGAAATATCTTGAAAGAATTTCAAATCTAACTTGTTCCAGTGAGTCAAAGAAATATCTATTGATATTTTAGTGTATCTAGAACCATGGGACTGAGAATCTATTTCTTATCTACTTTATAAAAAAGACATTGTGAAACAAGGTTAATAAATGAAATTTTTTTAAAAAATAGCAATTCTTCCATAGGATTCATCTCCAGGCTCATCTCCTGTTTTCCTTGAAAGACAACAATCTTGATGTTTAAATAGACAGCTCAACATTTAAGTTTTTCTACTTTGTCTAATAAAAAAATTAAACCAGAGGATTTGTTTTCCTTTTTATCAACTTTAGTTTTATTCCCAGAAATCTGCAACAACATCCCAAGCAAAACTACCTCTAGACATTACTACATGACGAAAATGCTATACTAATGAGATTTGGGGGGAGGAGGGGAAGCCACTCAGATGCAAAGTAATGAAGACTGCAAAAAAGTGAAATGTTTTACTTATACATTTTACCATTTTATTTCTTCTCTTCTCTTTCTTGGTACCCAATTACCCTGCCACCACCAAACACACAGTTTCTGAGTCTTTAAGGGTCTTATGACCTTCTAATAATTCACTAATGACTTTTTCTTAGGGATTAAAAAAATAAGAAATCAATATTTGGAGATGCAAATCTAAAGATTTCTGCCTCAGCCAGGTATGCTGGCATATGCTTATAATCCCAACAGCTCAGGATGCTGAGGCAGGAGGATCACAAATTCAAAGCCAAACTTAGCAACGCCCTAAGCAATTTAGCAAAACCCTATCTCAAAAAAAAAAAAAAAATCAAAGGGCTGGTGTTGTGGCTCAGTGGTCTAAGCACTCCTGGGTTCAGTTTGTGGTATTAAAAAAAAAAAAAAAGAAAAAAGATTTATGCCCCAATAAATTCCTTGAGAAGAAATAATTTAGGTTATAAGAGTTTTATGCTAAATTTTTAAATTATATTGCACAACAGGTCTGCTAGGTTATTGCTAGATTCTTTGGATCGTACATTTTGCTTAACATTCAGGACCTATACTAAGTTAGTTTACTTGAAGCAAACTGGGACAAAAATTGGCAGGCAAGAGGTTTATTTCAGAATACTGTTGGGATCACCACAGGTGGTTAAGAAGGAAAAGAAACAAGATTGGGAAGAAAAGAGATATGAGCTATGGTATAATCTCAGTGATGGATTCAAAAAGCCAACTGCTGCTGGGTTGGTCCTTCAGCATTGTCACACTATGGGCAGCAGAATTGGAACTTCACATTACCCATAGACCAGGAGTTTGATTCAGGTTATATTGAGGCAGGGATTCAATCTAGGCAAAGTGCTTACTCTCAGAAAGGGAAACCTAAAGCAGGGCTGAGAACTGACTGTACCCTATAGTTAATATTCACTGCCATGGGAAACAAGGTCTATTACTACTGAATAGTAATAGACTATTTGTGATCCGCCATAATTCACATTCTAAAGTCATAATTTCCATTGTATTGGTATTTCAGGTAAGAACTTTGGGAGTTAATTCTGTCTAGAAGAGGTTATAGGGGTGTACCCCCATATTGAAATTAGCTCCTTCATATAAAGAGGAAGAGATGGAATCTTTTTCTCTCTTCACCATATGAGAACATATAAAAAATGTGACCATCTGCAAGTCAGGAAGCAGACCCTCATCAAAGAACCAAATTGGCAAATAATTTTATTTTGAACTTCATAGCCTTCAAAACAGTGAGAAAAAATTTCTGTTGTTTAGGCTACTCAGTCTAGCTCAAGTTGATGACAATAAAGTCCTTCTGTTCTGAAAAGGGATTTGCATGACATGGCCCAGCGTCTGCTCTAGCCATATACATCCCCCTGGAAGCAACTACTGATGGTTGCTCCCCGACTGCCTGCTAGATTTAGTACTAAAACTGCAGTTTGTCCATTAAGAATATATTGTGTGCTTGTCAACACGGAGCCACTGCTGTTGGATATAAATCACAACACTATGTCAGACAAATGTCTTTTTTTTTATTGGTTGTTCAAAACATTACAAAGCTCATGACATATCATCTTTCATACATTTGATTCAAGTGGGTTATGAACTCCCATTTTTACCCCAAATACAAATTGCAGAATCACATTGGTTACACATTCACATTTTTACATAATGCCATATTAGTGACTGTTGTATTCTGCTACCTTTCCTATCTCCTATTATCCCCCCTCCCCTCCCCTCCCATCTTCCCTCTCTACCTCATCTGCTGTTGTTCAATTCTCTCCCTTGTTTTTTTTCCCCCCTTTCCCCTCACAACCTCTTATATGTAATTTTGTGTAACATTGAGGGTCTCCTTCCATTTCCATACAATTTCCCTTCTCTCTCCCTTTCCCTCCCACCAGTCATCTCTGTTTAATGTTAATCTTTTCCTCATGCTCTTCCTCCCTGCTCTGTTCTTAGTTGCTCTCCTTATATCAAAGAAGACATTTTGGCATTTGTTTTTTTAAGGATTGGCTAGCTTCACTTAGCATAATCTGCTCCAATGCCATCCATTTCCCTGCAAATTCCATGATTTTGTCAGACAAATGTCTTAAGATTCATGCCCATCATCCTCTCCTTCCCTGAATCTGATGGAATATGGAGAGAATTTTTAAAAGTCTTCTACTCAGTAAGGCACGGAAATCAGATGAAAATTAAAATTAAATGTCCCTAAATAGTAAGAGGATAAAGAACCCGATCCACAGCACAAACCAAGATTACCAGAACCAGAACCTGGCATGCAAGAAGTTTATTTCAGGATACTGTTGGGATCACCACAGGTGGTTGAGAAGAAAAAGAAACAGGATTGGGAAGAAAATCCTTCACCTTTGCCCTTTGCTGAAGCTTAGGGAACAGGTGGCAAATTTCCCCAGGAGGGAGCATGGCAAGTTGAAACCTCAGACCGCACCCCTCCCTCCAGTGTCAGGAAGACACAGAAGCTCCAAAAGCCCAAATCATCCCAGGAAAGAAGAGCGACAGAGAATCCATGAAGTTGACTATATCAGAAAACATAGCTTTAAACTGAAAGTTACCTTGATTTGGAAAGATGTTTTCCACCATGGTGGAAATCAAGGCTGGGGATATATAAGTTCATTTAAACAGCAATAACAAACTGCTACGTTTTTATAATGCTCTTTGTTTTTATTTAGTACTTATCTCTCTGATATTAGATTTTAAACATTTTTTAAACAACAAAAATAATTAATTGACAGATTCCTTCAGTATTTTGTTATTGTTGTTTTGTTTTATCTTTAGTCAACAACAACTTTTGCTGATTTCACTCCTTTGAGTGTCTGTGTGTGTGTGTGTGTGTGTGTGTATGCGTGCGCGCTCAAGTGTATGAGAGACAGAGAGGAATACCAATGTCTACATATTTGTTGTTTTTATTATTGTTCTTGCTTTTTTTCTTGGAGTGCGGGGGACCAAACTTGGGCAAAACTAGGAAAGCATTCTACCATTGAGCTATATCCCCAGTCTCCCACCAACAGATTCTAATGCATCCACATTTTTGAAACACTGCCATTTTACTTCTATCATTTTTATATTTTTTTAATTCAATAATATATTTAAAATATTTAAGTCCCATTTTTGTTTGAGAAAACTTATCTGTCCACTCCAGAAAGAGAGATTCTAGAAGCTCAAAAGTCCTGTTCTAGCTTCATTTTATATTAATAAATGCAGAACTATGGATTCGTGCTGGGGTCCTACCCTGTCTAAACCAGATGTACCTCAGGAATCTTTGATTGTTCAAAATTACATGATGGCTACGGACTGTACCATACAGTATACCTTGGTGTACAAACAACTCTTGATTATGGCTTGTTTATCACCTATACCCTCACAGAATGTTGCACAAGAACTCTCTTAAACTTAGAGCTGTGGAAACAGGACAAGGATACATACTCTCTTACATCCCTTAGGGTCCCACTAAAGACACTTAAACCAGCTATGAGGCTGATTCTTATCCCCTTTCTGTCTCTCTGTCTCTATCAATAATACATAAATGGATAGATAGATAGATAGATAGATAGATTGATAGGCAGGCCTATAGATATATAGTTATTGTTAATTTAAATGTAAACATTAAAAATATTAAAATTAAAGCAAGAAAGTCAGATGAGTGCTTTATATTCTGCTAGATTCAGGAAATTTTAAATCTACTTAAATAGTTGTTTATCATTTATTGAAATTCTATTGAAATAAAATATAATATACTTTTACACTGCTAAGTAGGTGTTGCATAAATATAAACAGAATAAACAGGATTTCCCACATTTTAGGGAAAATTTGACTAGGACAGTCTAAAAGTACTTTCTAATTGTGACTCCATGGTCCCATGAAAAGCAGATATCCAATATGGAGAATTATCATGAGGTTTTTCTAGTTGTTGAAATACTTTTACTTGTTATAAAGATCCAATTTTGTAATATATGCATTGCCTTTCTTGTCAAATTACAATGATGCAAAAGAAGTTGGAAATAGAAATTTTCATTGAAATTAAATTTGTCAAATGTTAGAATTAGAGGAATATGCATAAATCTAAGAAATTTATACATTATACATATACATATCCATGCATTATACTCACATATATGCATATATTGCACATGCACTTACATATATGCAAGCACGCATACCTGTACACATATATTAATATACAGAGAGCTTGCCCTCACATACATAAGTGTATGTGTGCAAAAATACAGACACACATATGCACATGTGCAGAATTATGTGAATATGTACATATGCACATATACTTTAACACATTTGTATGCATGAGGATAGGCCTATATTATGTATATATTCAGGTATGTAAATTTTCCTATATTAATGTGTGTATGCACATATACAAAATATATATACATATATATACACACACACTTGCTGATGCACAAAGACTACACATATACAGAGATCTCTCACACACACATACAATGAAAGACGTAAGTGTTCTCCAAGAGGAAAATATAATTGAAAGTGAATTAATTATTTATGATCTATTTCATAATTTAATACTTACAAAATTGCTGTTTGCTCTTTTGAAATATTTCATATTACAGAAAATAAGCACACCATATTTTAATGAAAACAACATTTATTGGTATTTCTTTCAGCATGATTTGTTTCTTGATATTTTCTCAGCTTCAAAGAAATATGGATTTAATGATAACTGTATGCTTTATGTTCTAGAGGAAAAGAATTTTCTCAAAAAGAAATAACTCAAGGGAAAAATATGCCTTAAAATAGAGAAAACCAATATATAATAGAAATATCAAAAGGGCATGTTAAACTAATATTGTTTGTATGTTTCTCCTGGGGTAAACTTACATTTATTATTTTATAATATTAAGAAGAAAGAAGAGGAAGGAGCAGGTTAAGGAATAAAATATATGAAGAAAAGTGAGTGAGAAAGAGATTTCTAAATAAAAAATAAGTTGGACATAGGTATTTGTTGGGTTTTTGGGTGTGCTTATTAAAAATTCATTTATTTCAGAAAACCAGAATATCTAAGAACTTGTTTTTTCTTCCTTTAAAATATGTTAATAACTTATTACCTCTAAGAAACTGTTAAAACAAATATTCCTCACCCCTAAATTTATATAATTATCTAAGGCAATATCTTATAGATATGCAGCATAAATATTATAAACCCCATTTGCCCCTTAGTATAATATAAATACAAAATCCATGCATTCCAACAACTATTTATCAAAAATCTAATATATGTTTGTTGTTGTATTGTTGTATGAACAACACACCTAATAGCATGTGAAGAGCACACATACTAATATACATGTTTCCTGTGTCTGAATTGGGGCCATATTATCTGCAAGTATGCAAAAATTGGTTCTTTTTGGAATAGGTATAAAGTTCTTACTAATTCTATGTATAAATATGCATGCAGTACATAACAAGATATGTAGTACTTCATAGTATTAACATTTCATTGGGTGGGGCAGAAAAAATGAATGAAGAAAAGCCTCTTTGCAGGGCAGGATAATAGTAATAATTATAAATGCTAAGAAACATTGATGTTCATGAGGTAAGAGAGACACAAAAGAGAAACAGTAGTAATGTCAGACAGAGGAATTGCATGAGAGCTCTTTCAGAATTTAAGTAGAGTTAGCTAGGACAATGGGGTTGCACCAGGGATTACAAAGTAACTAAATTGTAAATAATAGCAATGCAGAGTAATCAGAGATAGGAAGCAATGTTGCCTATACAGAGTACTGAAGGCACACTAGTGGAGCTTAGGGTGAACTTAACTTAAAATGGTAGAGATGTATATGGTTTAATAAGTTGGAGCTTTTCTTTTGGGCATCGAGAGGACACTGATGGCTTCTCAGCAGTTAATTGGTAGAGTTTTATTTGCATTTTAAGCACAGGAGTTACGTAAGCAATAGAAGCTGTAAAGAGACTATAGACATGATTTTTATACACAGATATATTTTCCTTTATCCACAAATCCAAAACCCAAAATGGACTGAAAACAACTTTTTTTTCGTACTGAATGGATGTGAAACTCTTTATACTTTTCATTTTTCTCTTTATATATAATTGCATGTTTCATTATGATAATATTATGTCCTATTATGAATTTTGTGTCCCAGAACCCTGACAATGTTACTTAATTCACAGTATATTCAATGAATTTCATTTATAAAACATAAAAAAGGAAAGAAAAGCCAAAACTGAACTGCGAAGCTCCAAAAGTTTGGGATTATGTTACTCAGCTTTCTGTTGCTGCAACAAGTATCTGAGATAAATTGACCTAATGGAAAGAAAAGGTTTATTTTGGCTCATGTGTCAGAAATTTTAGCTCATGATTGCTTGGCCCTGTTGCTTTGGACGTGTAGCATCATGGTAGAAGTGTGTTGATGGAGGAAATCTGCTTGTGTTACTGTGGTCAGGAATCCAGGAGACAGAGAGTAAGAGAAAAGAGATCAAAAATCCCAGTATTCTCTTTAAGGATACTCCTTCCATTACCTAACTTCCTTCCACTAGGGCCTACCCCTTAAAGATGCCACTACTTCTTAATAGTGTCATGAGCTTATAGACAATCCTTCAATACATGAATCTTTGGGTAATATTCAAGACTCAAATATAGGAGGGATATTGGATAAGACTTTGTAGAACTATAATCTGTGTTCAGGGTTTACTTTACGCTAATCACTGTGCTAAATGATTTACATATTTTTATTTTATATTTCACAACAATTTTATTAGGTAGTTATTTTTACCTCCATCTGATTAAAAATAAAAAGGAGAGAGAATTTAAATTGCTTACATCAAATATATAGAATCAGATAATCCTTAATATACTTGCCGAAATTCAAAGCTCAGGTCATTTATCGAATGGATAGATAGATAGATAGATAGATAGATAGATAGATAGATACAGATAACAAAAATGAATGAGTTGTTCTCCATATCTTTCTCTATACTCATCATGTAGCATGAGAGTGCTTGATCTATGTCCTCTGAGCTTTCATAAAGAACTAAATGATTTTAAGAGGAGCAAAAGTGATTATATGACCAATATGCCCTTGCTCTGAACATTGAAGGAATGAGTACAAGGGAAGCTATATATTCACAGACTTTTATTTATTGTAACTTTCAAGAGATTATTCTTAAGAATTTTCAGAATTCATAGTCATGACTATTCAAGAATAAAAGTGATTTCTTTGTCTTCATACCGTACATTTTCATATCAGATCAAAGATCTCAAAGTGAAGTCTAATAGTCTTCTCTTATTCTGTTTTTCAGTAAAAGGGGCTGAAAATAATAAAGTCAACTCTTGCACTTGAGTAGAAACCATAGAATACCTCAAGTGCTGTAGTATTTATCCATAAGTTAATTAGAATACTGATTGAATTATTTCTTCCTGGAGGATGTAAGAAAGATCTGGCTATAATATTTTCTCAGAGTAGAGCTATTAAACTAAGGATGTAATGGGGTCTACTTTCTGCATTTCTTTTTCCTCTGCCTTTTTGACAAATACAAAAATAAATCTTAGTCTATAAACCTAGAGATGAAAAGAAACCTAAGTGGCTTTACAATTAGAAAGTACATTAAATAAAAACCAGGTAGCAAATTCATAAATCATCTTTTGCTTTGTTCAACAAAGCAAATTTTTTGTGTCATGTTTTTAAGTCATTTATTCTTATTAGATAAAGTCACATATAGGATATTTATGAAGAACATGTTATTTGAAGCCACACTACCCAGCTTGAATTCTACTAATTGGGTGTTCTTGAAAAAAGACTTTTAACATATACACTTCATTTTCCAAAACTAAAAAAAAATAAGAAAAATTCTAGTATCAACATTAGGGATTTTTTCTGGAATGCAATAAATTAATGCATACAAAGCACTAAAGTGGCACATAATAAGTACTCAATATATTTTATTTCTTAATTATCATAATTACTTGCAACTAAATTTCTCATTAGAAAACAGAAGAGTGGAAGGAAAAATCCAAAGTCAAAATCAATATGCAATGGTCCTAATTTAGCTTCAAATCGGTTTCTACTTTGGTAGATATGTTTAATGCAATAGTTATTCCCAAACCTCTAATCCCTTTTCACATTCCTCATGGAGCCTAAAAAAGTAAGGTAGTCACTTTCCAACATTTCCTGTCAGCTAGATGGCCATGGGACCCAATGTTAGCCAAAGAACTGAAAAAGTAAATCTGATGGGGGCTTCATAGAAAATGTTTTTAATCCCAGCAGAAAGAACATATATATTTTATACCACTTCCCTGGTATAAATGGACATACATTTTCTTCAGTGTGGTGGTCATTCTGTGACAATAAGGTAACTGGCACAAGGACAAGAAAACAGTGGAACAATAAGGCACTGAGTAATTCCAATATGACTGAGTTCTGTATTTCCCAACTCATTTGATTATTTTATTAGATTTTATTGTACTGTACTATTCAGAATCCATATTCTTAAGGTTATTTATATCTATGTTCCCATGTGATGTGACTACTCTGTATTACACTACATCAAATTGGTAGCTAGGAATTAGCCATGTGGGAATATTTACACCGTGAAAATCAGCAAAAGCCAGAGTTTGATTTATCATTTTGTTGAAAAAGTCTAGGCTTAAGAAAGTGACAGAGCAAATGTAAATAATGCAGACAAAAATGTGTCATGTCTGTAGCCATTATAGTTTGAATTGCATAAAAATTTGAAAGAATATCCTTATGGTATTTCAAAACTATTTTCCACTTTAACAAAAAAATCATACATATCACTGACATAGAAATCACATATCACATGGGTAAAGTTCCAACAAGTCTGTTATTTACTTTTGTTATTACTTGTTAATGTAAATGAAAATATCAACCAAAATCCATGTCAGAATTGCTCATTTGTCATTTGCAACTGTAGATTGAATATATAATTAATATATATATGTATAAATATACATATATATAAAATATATAAGTTCAACAAAATTTAACAAAAACATTCTGTGAGAATGAATTGTCTATATGGAATTTATAATAAAGTGTCTCTTATTGTAAATTAAGAGCTGTACATCCTTCATATCAGTAAAATCTATAATAAAATTTTAGTTTTTTTCTTTTATTGGTTCTTTTTAGTTATACATGACAGTAGAATTCATTTTGATACAATTATATAATCATGAAATATATATTATTCTAATTAGTACCCCATTTTTATGGTTGTACACGATGGTGGGATTCACTATGGTGTATTCATATGAAAAGGCTTAAAATTTCTAGCAATTAGAGAAATTCAAGTTAAAACTACACTGATATTTTATCTCACTCCTTTCAGAATGGCAATTATCAAGAATACAAGTAACAATAAATGTTAGCAAGGATGCAGGATAAGGGTACACTCATACTTTGTTGGTGGGACTGCAAATTGGTACAACCACTCTGGAAAGCAATAGGGAGATTCCTCAAAAAAAAGTAGGAATAGAGCTACTATTTGATCCAGTTATCCCACTGCTCAGTATATATCTAAAGTAATTAAAAGCATCATACTATTATGATTCAGCTACATCAATGTTTATAGCAGCACAGTTCACAATACATAAGCTATGGAACTAATTTAGGTGCCCTTCAACAGATGAATGGATAAATAAAATGTGGTATACATACACACTGGAGTATTAGTGAGCCATAAAGAAGAATAGCTTTGTGATATTCACCAGTAAATGGATGGATCTAGAGACTATCATCCTAAGTGAAATAAGCCAGTCCCAAAATACCAAAGGTCAATCATTTTCGCTGACATGTGGAAGCTAACCCACAATAGGGGGAGAAAGGTGAAAAATAGGTATACTCAGTAGATTAGGCAAAGGGGAATCAAGGGATGAGAGGGAGGATAGGAAAAGGTAAGATGGTGCAACAGAGTTGAAATAATTTTTCTATTTATTTATATGAATACACCATAATGACTGAGTTCCTGATAACATTTTGAGGACCTAAAATCAATTCCAATTCTTATTATTTGAGGAAAGTGAAATGTTTGGAAACCCAAGTTACATGTAGTCACCTACATTCATAAATCTGATGCCATCTTGTTAAACATATGATCCTAGAAATGCCTCAACCTACAGCCTGTTTGCTTTATGTAGCCCATATAAACAGTCCCAGTTTAGTGATATACAGATAATGAAAAGTGACAGTGTTGTGGTTTCTACTGCAATTGTCACCATAACCATAACTTTAACTTTCTTTGCCAATACTACAACCAAGTTTGTGTTTCTCAGTATTACAACATATATTGATTTTAAAACAAAGTAAGTTGTGGTTATTTTCTTAAAGAGAATATAAAGACTACAAACCTTTTTATGCTGGTGGCAAGGTATTCTTATGATGCACACTTCAACTGGTATTAATCATCTAATTGATTTATTAATTTAGATAATAAAATTAATTGAAATACAGATTAGGTATATTAACAAATCATGATATTTTAATTAATTTACCAGATAATTTTAATCTTCATCTTTCTTGAGTTCCATTAGATTTAATGTTTTTCTTTCTCTGCTTTTTTTTTTCTTTTTGAACTTAGAATTGAACCAGGAATGCTCTACCACTGAACTACATCACCAGCCCTTTTTATTTGTATTTTAAGGCAGGTTCTCTCTAAGTTGCTGAGACTAGTCTCAAACTTTCAATCCTCCTGTCTCTGCCTTCCAAGCCTTCCAATGGCCACAGAAACAGAAATATTCTGCAACATTGGAGGTTTAGGTGAAATCCTGCCTGCAGGATCTCATTTAATATTGGGATAACAGTCATATGCCACCATGTCCAGGCGTCTCCCTTTTTGATACCTCTTTGACTAGCTTTTAGCTGTCTCTTCTCCTTCTCCTTCTTCTTCTACCAGGAATTGAACCTGGGGTGTTTAACCACTTAAGTCACATCCATGGCCCTCCCCTTTCTTTTATATTTGAGACAGGGTCTTGGTAAGTTGCTTACTGCCTCACTAAGTTGCTGAGTTTGGCTTTGAACTCATGACTCTCCTGTCCCAGACTCCTGAGCTGCTGGGATTATAGGCATGCTGTACCACGCCGACTTCTTTAAACTTTTTATTCTTTACCTGGTGAATAATGCTCACTGTTATTCTTCAGGGCATTTGTATGAACTAAAAAATAAAGGATAAAGAAAAGAAACACTTAATTCTCAGTGAGAAATATAAGAGATGGAAGAATATGGAATCATGGTTCCTAAAGATTTAAAATAAAACATGGCCACAGAAACAGAAATATTCTGCAACATTGGAAGTTGATGTGAAATCCTGCCTGCAGGATCTCATTTAATGGGTTGAGGCTGCTATTACAAGTGCCCAGGAGCTGTCCTGATAATGGGTCCGTTGCTATGGAAGCAGGCTCAATCTTAGAAATATTTGACAGCTCCAACAATGGTTTTACATGATGTTCTTCCTGAATATTAGGGGAAAATAATAGCCAAATAAATGAAAAAATATATAAACAGTGGAATAATCCGAAGTCAATAAGTAAACTCCTCTTGTTTCGCATAATTCAGCCTTGCAGGAGAAATGGAAAGTCAAAAAATGAGAATTGGAATTTTTGTCCCATAATAATATTACCAACAACTAATTTAGGGAAGTCTCTTTTGCATAATTTTCCAGCCTGACAAATGTTAATGCTTGCTCAGTGTGGCTGCACCTGCCTAGAGCAAAGTCAGAATGATGTTTAGTTTGCTTCATTGGTAAATTGACTTATTTTCTCTAAGTACAAAAATGGAGTTGTCCCTTTGAATGCAGTGATTTTGTTAAAGCCTACTTACATGTGTTGCTTTCATTGGTCTTCATTAATTTTAACATATTTCATTATAGAATGCAAATCTAGAATGTTAAGCTCTTCTAATTGTAAATGAGATACATATGCATAATTAAAATGCAAAGAATAATAATAGATTTATAACATTAAAATATAAAATTCAATAGTACTTCCTTTTATAATTTGCCAGAGGTAATACTTTCACCTCTCTGCATCAATTTTTCTCCATATTCTAAAAATTAAATTGATGAGTACTTCATCTAGATTCATAGATTTGCATTATCACTTATTAACTTTCTACTATTGCAGATAAGAAATTTATCTCAAGTCCTCTCTTCCCTTCTTTTCATTTTACTATTTTATTTTTCTCACATTTTTTATCATCATATTATTTAAATTTGTAAGTTGAGCCAAATGGTGAAGCTTTGTGGATTTAATAAATGTCTCCTTTTGTATAGTTTTCTTTGCATCTGTGATTAAAAAAAACAGATATTTCAGAATAACCATATTAGTCTTCACATATCTGTTTTAACAACTATCACAACAACTTCAACGTCTCTATCCTACATGATAATTTTTTATCTATTTTTTAAAAATTTCTGGCACCTCCTATTCTAATTTGCTCTGATTATTCTCTGAACATAGAACATCATCCTGAATTCCTACCTGATCATCTCCCTGGAGATTCATTTCCTTTCTATGCTCTGCTACATCAGTTTTTTCTAGGATCCTGCTTATCCTTTTTGTCTACTCCTATATTTTGCCTAGTGATATCTTCTAGTGAGTTTCTAAGAATAAGCATATAAAAAATCAATTTTTGAAATTTGCCTACAGTTATACTTTTAATGCTAATATTGATTAATAATTATTCTAGATATAGCATTCTATGCTTAAAATAATACCTAATCCCAAATAGCATAAATGATCTTGAAAAACAACAAAAAATTTGGAGTTCTCCCTCTGCTTTATTTCAAATCTTATCACAAGTCTACAGTAATCGAGTGGTGTATATTGTCATAAAGACATTCCAGTGTTGTTCTCATTCCCACGTTTGCACATGTGCCTTGTATCTTCAACTGGTACTTATCCACATGCATACACTTCTTAGTTCTCTTGGGATGGAAAGACTAAACTGCACATTACCAAAATACTCTTGTACATGGGGTGCTAGTTTAGATTCCACCAAAGAGACTTGCATCAGATTCCAAAGGCAGTAAACAAGCAGAAGTGTTACTCTTTCCCCAGCATCACAAACAGGAGCAAGAGCTTCAGCCAGGGGGGCTGTGTTTTACTGTTGTTGTTTTGTTTTGTCTTTTTGTTGTTGTTGTTGTTTTTTATAGAGCATTATATTTGTACATAATATTAGGATTCATTTTAACAAAATTAATAGATACAAGGAATTTTATTTTAATCCTCCTTTCCCCATCCTTTCCCCCCATCTCTCCCTCTACCTATTCTTTCTCCTCTGTTAGTCTTCCTTTGATTATTTATTTATTTATTTATTTTTCATTAGATAAACAAACACATGTAAAATTCTTTCTGACACATTTATATATGAAACCTGCTATTGTTTAGTTAATTCCATATTTCTACCTCTTTTCCTTCTTTGCTTCCTCTCTCTGGTTCTCTGTCTTCTACTCTATGGATCTACCTACCTTCCATGATTGTAAGTCTTCTTCCTTACCACCTTCTTTCCCTTATTTTGCTTAGTATTGACATATAAAACATCTGCCTCTTTATTGTTTGAGTTTGGCTTATTTCACAGGGCAGATTTTCTTCTCCATTTCCATGCATTTACCAGAAAATTCCATTATTTAATTCTTCTGTATGACTAAGTAGAACTCTATTATGTATATATACCACATTTTCTTTGTCCATTCATCTATTGATGAGCATCTGGGTTGACTCCATAATCTGGCAATTATAAGTTGCACTGTTATAAACATGGAAGAGGATGCACTTCTATGTTATTGCTGATTTTAGTTCTTCTGGAAAATACTGCAGAGTGGAATAGCTGGGTCATTGGGTGATTCCACTCCTAATTTTTTGAGGAAATTCCACATTACTTTCCAAAGTGTCAGTAATAATTTGAAGTTACACGAGCAATGTACAAATATATGTTTTCCCCCACATTCTGTGCACTATTTATTATTGTTTGTGTTCTTCATTATTGCCATTATTATGACAGTTAGATGAAATCTTCGTGTAGTTTTGATTTGCATTTCCCTAGTTGCTAGAAATGTTGAAATCTATTTTCATATATTTGTTTGCCATTTGTATTTCCTCTTTTGAGAAGTTTCTATTTAGTTATTTTGCCTATTTATTAATTGGATTATTTGGTAATTTTTTTAGTGTTAAGTTTTTGGAGTTCTTTATTTATTCTGGATATTAATCTCCAGTCAGAGGAGTGGCTGGCAAAGATTTCTTTCCCATTCTGTAGGCTCTCTCTTCACTCTCTTAATCATTTCCTTTAATGTGCAGAAAATTTTTAGTTTAACGTTATTCCACTAAGCTTTTTCATTTGATAATATTCCACTTATCAATTTTTGATTTCATTTCTTGTGCTTTTGGGGTATTGTTCAGGAAGTCAGTGCCAGCACCTGTACATGATGGAGTATTGACTCTCTATTTTTTTTCTAACAGTTTCATTGGTTCTTGTCTAATTCCTAAGTTTTTGACCTATTTGATTGCAATTTTGTGCAGGGTGAAACATAGAGATCTAATTTTATTCTTCTACATATGGATATCTGGTTTCCCAGAACCATTTATTAAAAAGATTGTCTTCTCTCCAACACACATTTTTGGTGCCTTTATTAGAAATCAGATGTCTGTAAGTATTTGGGTGTGTCTTGTTGTCTTCTATTGTATTCCATTGGTCTTCATAGCTATTTTGATGATAGTACCTTGCTGTTTTTGTTACTGGAGCTCTGTAGTATAATTTGAAATCAGGTATTTTTATGCCTCCTGTATAACTTTTCTTGTTCAGAATTGCTTTGGCTATTCTAGGTCTCTTATTCTTCCACATAAAATTAAGACTAATTTTTCTAGTTTTGTGAAAATATTGGAATTTTGATCAAGTCTGCCTGGAATCTGTATAGCACTTTTGGTAGTATGGCCATTTTGATAACGTTAATTCTGCCTATCCAAGAACATGGCAGGTCTTTCCATCTTCTGAGGTCTTCTTCATTTTCTTTCTTTGGTTTTCTACAGATTTCATAATAAATTTCTTTCAGTTCCTTGGTTAGATTAATTCCCAGATATTTTAATTTGCTATATATTTTAAGAACATTATTAAAGGGATGCTTTTCCTGAAATCTTTCTCAACTAAATCACTGTAGGAGTATAGAAGAACTATTGATTTGTGAGTGTTGGTTTTTACATTCTCCTATTTTACCAAATTCATTTCTCAGATCTGGAAGTCGTCTGGTGGAATTCTTTTTTAGATGCACTATTTGCACGTGTAATCAGCAAAACGTGATAGTTTTACTTCTTTTCTGATTTGTACCCATTTAATTTTCTTCTCTTGCATGAGATTGCTCGGGCTAGAGTTTTGAAAACAATACTGAATAGAATGGTGAAAGTGGACATCCTTGCCGTGTCCTTGATTTTAGAGGACATGTTTTCAGCTTTTCTCACTCAGTATGATGTTGGCTTTGGGTTTGCCATATATTTCCTTTATAATGTTGAGGTAAGTTCCTTCTATTCTTAGTTTCTAATGTTTTTAACATAAGTCATTGCTGTATATTCTCAAAAGCGCTTTATGCATCTATTGAGATCATATGATTCTTATTCTTGATTGTATTTAACTGATGAATTACATTTATCGATTTGCATATGTTGAACCAGCCTTGCATCCCTGGAATAAAGCCCACTTGATCATGGTGTATCATTGTCTTAATGTTTTTGAATAAATGTGGTTTGCTAATATGTTATTAAGGATTTTTGCATCTATATTCATCAGGGACATTGGTCTGTGGTTTTCTTTCCTAGATGTATCTTTTTCCGATTTGGGTATCAGGGTTATAGTAGCTTCATAGAATGTATTTTGGTGTGTCACCTCCCTTTCAATTTCATGAAATAATTTAAGAAAAACTGGTGTTAATTCTTCTTTAAAGATCTGGTAGAACTCAGCTGAGAATTCATCTGGTCCTGGATTCTTTTCTTTGTTGGTAGGCTTTTGATCTCTGTTTCAATTTTATTACTTGATACAAGTCTGTTTAGGTTTTCTATATGTTGTTGATTCAACTTGGGCAGGTCATTTGTGTCTAGAAATTTGTCAGTGTCTTCTAGATTTTCCTCTTTATTGTTGTATAAATTTTTGAAATAATGATTTTTCTAATGATTCTCTGCATTTCAGAAGTGTCTGTGGTGCTATCTCCTTTATCACCTCTAATTTTGTTTATTTAGGGCTTTGTTTTCTTTCTTTTGGCTAGTTTGACTAAGAGTTTATCAATATTATTTATCTTTTGAATGAACCAATTCTTTATGGTGTTACCCTGTATATTGTTTTTTATTATTCTCAAATTCATTAATTTTGGCTCTGTTTTTTATTATTTCCTATGTCTTACTGGTTTTGAAATTTGTATTTATTTTTCAAAGACCTTTAGGTGAAGCATAATTTTATTTATTTGGGATCTCTCTATATTTTTTATACATGCAGTCATTGCAATAAATTTCCTTTTAGTGTTGCTTTCATACTGTCCCAGAGATTTTAATATGTTACATTTTTGTTTTCATTTGTTTCTAACAATTTCTTTATTTTTTCCCTCATTTCTTCTTTGATCAATTCTAAAAGAGTACTGTTTAATCTCCATGTGTTTATGTGGTTTCTGTTATTTTTCTTGCTATTGATTTCTAGTTTTATTCCAATATGGTCTTATGTGATATATGAGATTATATCAAATTTTTATTCCTTAAGACTTACATTTTGACCTGTAATATAGTCTATTTCAGAGAAGGCTTCAGGAGTTGCTGAGAAGTAGGTAAATTCAGCTCTTTTGGGCAGATGTTTATTTTTATAACACCATCTGAGCATTCTTCTGCCTCTTAATGACTTCACTATTGCAAGAAGCAGAGATTATCAGTGGTGTGTTCAAGAGCTCTTTTGAGTTTTATTATTTTCAGAAGCTTTATAAATAAATAGTACTCTGTATTAAACCCTTCTGACATAAACCTCTTAAAGTGATTTCCAATTTCCTATAGAATTCTGAATAAATGTCAGAGTATAATTACTATATACACACAAAAAAAATCTAAAAAGAGGGTAAGAAATTAGCTTAATAGTTAGAGGATAAATGATGAACAATCTTATATAAAAAGTAGGAGAGAAGACAATATTTGGTATGAAGTGGTAAAACATTTTTTAATGCTTAAGTTGGAAGAAATACATTTTGTAAGAATTGAATTTTTAATGTAGTGACTTCTGATGGCTCTATTTTGTGTGACCTGAGCTTGTGGGGACATTGAATGGTTTGCAAAAAGGAAAAAAAAAAAAGACAAAGTTCAAAAATCTATATCCCCAGGCTGGGGTTGTGGCTCAGTGGTAGAGGGCTTGCCTAGTACATGGAGGCATTGGGTTCAATATTTAGTGCCACATAAAAAATAAATAAATACAGTTTTAAAAAGTCTATGTAATTCAGAAGTATGGAAAGCCTGACTATGGACTTTAAAAGTAAGAGGAAAGATAGAAAAGAGCCTTGAAGGATAAAATTTCAGAAAACCATTTCAATTAAGCCAAATGATTCATGCCTGCAGAAAAGATCAAATTTAAGCCATAGGCTCTTCCCTTCTCTCTGTTTATTTTCTGATAATCTCAAACTAATCACCACTAAGTTGAAGAGAGAGTATTGGATGTGAAGAAGCAAATTAATAATTAAGGTGAGAACCACATATAGAAAATAAGTTGTAAATATTAGCACATGGAAGTGAAAAGAAGCAAATAGTTCAGAAACTTTAATTTTTGAGGGCCTTGCTTGTTCTAAAACCCATAATGTTACAACACACAGGCCTGGTCTACTTATCATATCAAAGAAGGCAAACCAGTTGTAAGGGAAAAAAATAACAACTGATACTGATAATCTAGAAGATCAGAAAATGGCTGGACTGTTGTCCTAAGAACCATCTTAGTTAATAAAATGTAGAGAGCCCAAGTTGGAAATTTAAAGAAATGTCTATTTTTAGCCACAAATTATTTTTCTGGAATAGCTGAATTTAGTAACTAATATCTTAATCATTTAAGTGCAGATTTTCAAAGAGAGTAAAAATAAAAACCAAGTTGGTAAGAAACAGTTGGTAAAGGCTAAGTTAACCCATCAGGTAGTTTCAATAAGACCTTTCCAATAAATGTTCCTGCTATTTAGCACATCTCAAAACAATCCTCGAACCAGAAGTGGATTGAAAAAGTGTGCCAATCCCCTAGAAAGCAAAATCCTGACACCCATTCCATTTAAGACAAAGAAGAGAAATGGATATAGAAGAGTATGCAACACAGTGCAGCCAAGAGCTATGAGAACAAAGAACAGGAGAGAACATTTCAATGATGGCCCAAGCTATTTCCAAATCATTGTAGACACAAGTATGACGGTGTTCTCCCTTTCTTTTTAAAAGTGTACATATGAATTGAATCTTGTCTCTTCTTAGTATACATTGGTATTGAGTAGAGGAGAGAAATAGTTCTTTTTAATTTAAAGATGCTTTGATTTTAAAGGAGTCACATCTAGAGCTTTGAACCATCCAGAGATCAAGGCTTTCAATGATTATTTTATTTGATAACTTTTACCATTTTATTTGATAAATAAAAAATAATTCATCAAATTATTTAAAATTTCTATTTAACACAGTTTATTAGGATTAAAAATGTAATTCTTTGTAGCACTTGATTCAATTATTTTATGATCAGTATTTGTCCTTTCAAAAAACAGATAATGTGAAGGTGTTTTTTTAATCCAGATGTTAGATAAAAATATTAAGAATTAAATACTTTCTTTATGCAGGGAAATTTAACTTTGCTGAATAGAAAAGAATTTGAGATTTATCCCTAAAGTGTATTATTTTTCACTTAAACTCATTTGTTTTGCTTCCCTGAAACACTCAAATGATGAAATCAAATAACATCTACAATAAATATTTTTAAAGAAATATTTTTTAAATACAAACTTTGGCTTGACAGACATTTTTAATGATACTTTATTCAAGTTTTTTTCATTTCATTATATACCATTTACAGAATAAAAGTTAAAAACAACCTTTATTACAATTTTAAATTAAAACCAAATATTCCAAATAGTTTAAAGTACCTCTTGAATTTCAAAGTGTTTAGTCCTTGAAACAAATTCCAAATGTTTAAACAAAACAAATACATGAGATCTCCTTCATGCTTATTTGTCTTTGTCATTACACAAGATCATTTGTTTGGGAGAAATAGAATACACATTTCCACACAATCTGTTTAATAAGAAAAGCTATGTGATATCCCCATTGGTGCTAAGAAGGCATGAAACAGGCAATAAAACAAAACAGAGAAAAATATTTTTCACTTGCTTTAGATTTTTTAAAGAAGTATTATTCAAAGTTTATAAGATATCATTATAAAATTTCAGTCCCAAACCAAGGACTAATAGCCCAATTAAAACTAACAGCTTACCTGTGGATATAGTTCAGTGGCAGAGCATTTGTCTAATATGTTCAAGGCACTGAGTTTGATGCCAGGACCCCAAAAATAAAGTAAAATTTGGATGCACACCCATTAAAATCAGGATAAAAAAATTGGTTTTCTCATTTAACATCATTCTGAGTTATCTTGCCAATTCAATAAGGTCTACATAAAATACAACATACATGTTTGAGACAAGGAGTAAAATTATTTATAATATATAAACAACTAAAAAATTGTTAAAAATTGTAGCAGATCAGAATATACAAATGTAAATAATTTTACTGTACCGCAATTAGGAAGCAACATGGTAAGAAACTAATAACATTTTATATGAAATGAAGGAATTTTGATTTCAGCAATGGTGGTCAACAGACTTGAGGCTTAATCTCCAATAAACTGTAAACCTGTAAAACATAGCAAGGACATCATTTCTGAAGGCTTAAGAAAGCTATACAAGCAATGAAGATCCACTGTGCTATTATTTTTGAGAAAATAAATTCAGAGAGATAGCCTAGGGTTTAAGATTATATTGTTTCTTTTCTTTCTTTTTATCTTTTTTTGGTTTAGAAATATCTATCTATTCTTCACAATTTTAGGTCAACTTACCAACCTCACTTTAAATGTAGATGGAGTATTCTAATAAAATGATGACAAACCAAATAGAGTAATAAAAAATAAAAATTATAATTCAATTTGGCTTTATTTCAGGAATGCAAAGTTGTTTAACAATTCTACTCACCACGTTAATACAGCAGAAAATCTTATGATCATCTCTATACATATAGAAAATGAATTTGATGCCATAACATCAATTTATGATTTATGAAATAGGAATATATGAACATAAGAAACCTTTCTAGAACTGATAAAAGATTTTCATAAAACAGTAACCCTATTTAATTATTAAATAGTATCGAATTATCATCTAAGATTATGTGAGAGATGGGGATACCTGCTGCCTCAACTTGCTGTCAACATTGAATTGTAGATCATAGCGTAATCAGGCAAGAAAAATAAAGTATATGATGTCCAAAAAGAAGAAAAATATGTTCATAATAATTTGCTGACAATTTAATTTTGTACAAAGAATCAGCATGTAAATTGTTAGAAAAAGTAAGTTCAACAAGTATTGTAATTAAAAAAGAACTGCCTTTAACAGTTGAATATTTAAAATACAGTAGTCAGTATACAATCACAGCAAAACCCTACAGATCTCAGGTGTAGCCTTCTGCATCCCAGCTGCACTGAGTCACACAAGATACAATTTTGTTCCCAGATCTAAACTACCATTGGCATGCATGTAAAGCAACTTAGTTCCAGGAAATCCAAAATTAATCTCATGATGGTAACTCTTCCAGTGTTTGTCTGATAATAACATCCCTCTGTAAAACAGGTCTAAACTATAGAAACTCCCCCAAGGTGCCACCAAAACCAAATGCAAATCATAAATGCAATTATTACTTACAATGTTAACAGGCTTATATGTCCTGTCCCATAAAAACTCACAGACTCTTAAATACAAAGCATCTGTTTTCTTTAGAAAATACATTCCATAGACTTGGCCAAGAGTTATTATTATATTTCAGTCATCTCTGAAGGTGAACATGGTCTGTTCAGACCAACTGAGATTATGTACAAGAGCAAGAACACATGATTGAAACTCAATTTACACACAAAAAAAACTATTGCAATATTTTTACATGCAAACATGTATGCCTATACCCATATATCAAAACCAAACCAAAAAA
>NW_026000211.1:22403938-22411403 GCF_001458135.2 Marmota marmota marmota | reverse complement strand
ATATATATATATATATATATATATATATCATATTGTTGAAATAAATTCCTTGTAAATTAGCTTATTGAATTAGTTCCTTTTGCTACTGTAATAAATTATTACCAGCTTAGTGGCTTAGTGACTTAAAACAATGCAAATTTATTACCTTATAGTGCTGGAAGTCAAAAGTCCACAGTGACATCAAGGATGCATTCCTCTTGGAAGTTTTAAGGGAAAATGTACTTCCTCAGTTTTCCCAGACTTTAGAGTCTCGCCTTCACTTCTTTCTTTGTGACTCCACATTATTCCAACATGGATTTTCTGTTGTGTCATATCCTTCTCTTAGTTTTTGACACTCTTTTCCTTTATAACAGATCCTGTGATTACTGGTTTTGCGTGAATAATCCAGGATAATCTCCCATCTCAAGGTCTTTAATTTAATCACATCAGCAAATTCCTTTGTACCATGCATTATGATTTGGATCTTAAACATCCCCTAAAGGATCATGTGCTAAAAGGGTGATGACCACCCTGTGCCTCTATTTGGAGCTTGTGGAACCCTTGGGAAGGAGACTAGTAGAAGGAAGTTGGGTCACATGGGGTATGCCCTTGAAAGATATTGAGAACCCAGTCCCTCCCTCTCTCCCTTTCTCCCTCCTCCTCCTCCTCCTAGTCCTCCTCTGCTCCTGCTCCTTCTCCTCCCTCCCCCTCTCTCTCTTTCTCTCTCCCTCCCTCCCCACCCTGCCCCCACTTGCCTCCAGGGGACTATGAAGTGAGTACCCACTATAATGTTCTGCCTCACCACAGCCCCAAATGTACATGCTTATTCTCTGATTTTTAATTCAGCTATGTAGCTTGACCCAACAAATGGAATGTAAGTGTGAATGATAAGCAAGTGTACTCATTCTCTCAGACTTTTGTGTTTGCTATCAGACTAGGAGAGCAAGCTATGACTAATCTACTGGTAGATCAATATTTAGATGAAACACAGCTAGATTTAGGCTTAGCTTATAATCAATACCACCTGAGCCCAGCCAAAACCTGCAGAAACCTGGGCAGGAATAAAATGGTTTAAAAAGAAGTGAATTTTGTAGTTTTTAATATAGCATTATTGTGGCTTTAATAGACTAGCAAAACGCCTTTTACATTTCAAATAAAATTGTCATAAAATTGAATTTTAAAATATGACACATAAAGTAAATGCAAAAGAAAATGTTCATTAATTGGATTAAAATTAAATTCAAGCTTTTGTTGATCAAAGTACATTAAGTGAAAATGTACCATAATAAGTGACAAATGGCCTATGGATAATATATATTATGAATATATATAATTTATATATTATAAATATAATATATAACATTTTATATGTTTAGTATATATTTGTAATAATGCATTATATGATAAAATATATTCATAACAAAAAATAGACAATCCTAGAGAAGGTGGATTGGAGATCATTTGAGTAGGCCTTCATTAAGAAGATACTGAAATATACCATATCCATAGAGAATACTGCTGTACTCTATCAGTCATCAGGACAATGCAAATTAAGCCACAAGATACAACTATCCACCTACCAAAATGATCAAGAAGACTGACAACTGCAACAATTTTCATATGCTACCCAGACTACCATATGTTAATAAGGGCAAGCAAATCGCTACCATCCCTTTGGAAAACTGTTTAGCAATAAGTTATACAGAGTGGGAAGCAGAGCCTGAGGCACAGAATGGAGACCAATACAGGCAAAATATCTTGATGTGAGGGGAGGCCACTATGAAATAAATTCAAGGAGCAAAGAAACTAAGGCTAAGCAGAAATTTGTAGGATGTTAAAAAAAATAAAAGAGCAGATTTAATTTAAGTGCAATAGGAAGATACAGTGAGGCTTTCAGCAGAGATAAGTAATTATACAAATGATATTTTAGTGTCTCATTTTGTTATTGTGTGTGGAGAATGGGTAAAAAGTGGGACAAGATAAAAGGAAAAGAATGGTTAGTAGGATTATGTGGGCAGTCTGTAACCAAGAGGATTAGGGAGGAGTTAATGAATGTGGAATGAAGCAAAAGGATTCAAACTGCACTTTGGAGTCATAATCAAATTAATGATGGGTTATTTTAGAACTAAGAGTTGTAAAAACAGAAGAAATAAAGATATCTCTTAATTTCTGGAGTTGAATAAGAGGGAGCATTATGTGATTTCTCCATTAATTAAACTGGGAAAGAATGCACCATTTAATTCTTAACTTGTCTTCCTAAAATTTTTGACAGATCAAGTTTTTTTTATTTATTATATTTTTTACCCCTATCATGAAGAGTTTGAGACAAATTTGATGCAGGGAATTTCAAAAAGAAAGTAGCTGTAAAAAAGTATATAACCCAATGTCTCACTAATCAACACTACTCAAAGTTCAGAATAGGAATGCAAATTCTATTTCTCCATACATTTTTGTATAAACACTGGCAAGACAGAAGATTTTTCTGAGTTAGTAATCAAAATAATACTATTCTAGTAATAATAATATTACTAGTATTAAATGGTTCTGATTAGTCCTCACATCCTTAGTATCTTCTGCAACACACTTTCTCATGAGGTAAGGATGTCAGAACTAAAAACTATATAACACTAGTAATAAAGACTTTGGTATTTAATTATTTTTTCCTTCCACTGAATCATTAAAAACATAAAATTACACATACTAAAATATGTTTTATGAAAATTATGTGAGTTTCTTAGAAAATAAGCAATGTGTAATATCAGAAAATAGTAGTTATTACAATGACTTTTAGAAGACTATCTTTTAAGGCCACAAATGTCTTCATCATCTATCTTGGAAATGTACATTGCTAATTATTATCTCCCTTTTCTAAAAAAACAGAATGCAACATTAGTTATTTTAACAAAAAGAGACTAGCACAAAACAATATATTGATTTTAATACTTCTTGCAATCTATTTGCTATGTGCAAATACATTTGCTCATGAAAATATGGCAGATTAATTTAATGCTAATTAGTAAGGAACATTAAAAATGGAACAGAGTGAATAAATGCCATATTTCTAATGGAAGTGCATTTCAAATAGTGGTAAAGTATTGCACGTAAATAATTTTATTTACAGCTTCCAAATAAATTATCATGGAAAGAATGTTAGCTTTTCACCTATTACCCATTTTATTATAGTATTTCCAATTATTCATCACCTTCCATAGAATGTCTTTACTTCATTTTTATAATCTATAATGATTAAAGTGTGAAAAAATATTTTAGATAAGTGAACAATTCAAGTAAATTAATATCTAAACTAAAATGTTTACTTCTCACCAACCCCTTTTCTTCCCTCTTTCACAGTCTAAATCAATCTTTAAAAAATCATGATTGAAGGTAGAACATGGAATATTAAATTTATTATAAAAATGTTATTCACCTATCCTCTGGGATCCTTCATTAGAAAGAAATACTCTAGAAACTTTGCTTTACATTTAGCTATTACTGTGGAAAAAGTAGAAATTAATCTTGCATAACTTCTTCATTAGTTCAGCAATGATTAAAGCACAAAGGAGAACTTTTAATGACATTATCTTACATTTGTTGAAAAGATTTCTAGTTGCAAAATTTTCTCCTACATTCTAGCATTATCCATAAGCTTTTGGGGAAATTTAGAGAAGTTTTTCCTCTTCTGAATTTATGATAAAGCTGAAAAATATATACAGGATTTGAATATTTGTTCAGATTTTGAATGCATGAAAGATGTATTCTTGACAAATAAATTAAAATGACATCCAATCCTTACCTCACCAGACTGACAGAAAAATCAGTTATAGTTCACATTTCCTCTTCCCCTACACATAAACAAGTATCTAGCAAAAATCTGATTGTTGTAACACGGACTTGGAGACTGCTTTTATTAAAAATACTGACTCTCTACTTGGGTTTGCAAGCATCCAATGGAAAAATTAAAAATGGGATAAAATAAAAACTTGATATCTCTGTCTCCATTTTGCATTTATCTCCTTTGCTGGGAGTCTCCTTGGATTCCTGGAGCAACAGGTCTGGTCAATAAACATCTTCTGATGGGCAGAAACTATCCCTTGGGGAAGAGCAACTTTCTTATTGCTGCAACAAGATAATGATCCTGACCAATCCTAAGATAATGATCAACCTGAGGATACCTCAACTACTTGTTCTGCACATTTTGGGTCCCTTTGTCTATGTGATCTGGGAGCTTATGTCAGCACACAGGAAGACTCACTCATAGGACTCTGTTAACACTGTGGCAGATTAATATATTCTAAAAAGCCTTTCTGTTACATTGTCTATCTCCTGATGATTGTGCCCTTGGTTCAAACCAAGAGAATCTTTTAAGTCTCACAAGTTTGTGAGCTCTCATGATGCTCTGCTATGCTAAACCACAGTAATATTTCACAAGTGGAGGAGTCCCTATCCACTTAGGGACTCTCCCTAGCAACTCCCTCTGCACCATAGGCACCTTTGCAGTTTCTCTATCATACAGTGGGAATGCTCAGCTCTGACTTCTTCCCTGTTTCTATGAAAATTTGTTCCTTTTCCCTCCAGCCATATCATGGACACTCCCTCCTGTTCCTTTTACTCCAGAATCCAGTTTACTTTCTTTTCTATCCTGAAACTCTAAATTAGAAAGACATCAGGCAGACAGTGGGATTACTTTGGTCAAAGTCCTAAGGCAAAGCATTCAAAGATACCATGTGCTTACATGGGCAATAGAGAGGACAAAGAAAAAAAATAACACAATGGACTATTACTCAGCATTAAAAGATAATAAAATTATGGCATTTGCAGGTAAATGGATAGAGCTGGAGAATATCATGATAAATGAAGTAACCAATCCCCAAAACCAAAGGCTGAATGTTCTCTCTGACAAGCGGATGCTGATACATAATGGGGATGGGGGAGGACATGGGAAAAAATGGAGGAAATTTTGGCAAGGGGTGGGAAAGGAAGGGAGGACGTATGGAGGCAGGAAAGATGGTAGAATGTGATGGACAGTATTACCCTAGGTACATGTATGATTGCACATACGGTACAATGCTGCATGTGCATAATCAAGAAATGAAAAGTTGTGCTGCAATTGTGTACAATGAATCAAAATGCATTCTACTGTCATATATACCTAATTTAAATAAATACATTTTTTAAAAAAAAATGACATCTCAAAAATTATTTTGCTGAGAGTAAAAACTACAGAGATTGCATTGCAAATGTCATACTACATCATAAGTATTGAAACTCTGGCTTCCTAAATCCAAATACATTTATTTTATTCTATTGTTTTATGGATTTTGCATTCTTAATCTGCCTATTCTAAGATTATTAGATATCTAAATGATTTAATTTTATTATTAGTCTGTAACTCAGGGAAAACATGCAGAGAATTGTATATAGCAATTCACCCAACGCTAATAACAAGAGCACAGAATATTCCATTATGTCTTCTATTCTAAAGAAAATTTTTTTCCAAAAAAAATAATGTAGACTTATTCTTAAAAATGAGATATTGACAGGTTCTTTGATTTCTGTAATCTTTATAAATGAATTTATTCATTCATTATTCAAAACTCCTAAGCACCAACCAGTTATGTGGTTCCTATCTATGAGTAAGGATGTTACAAGGGGAGATATACAATGACTGCTTCAAAAAATTAATTTCAATTAAAAACTGAAGAACATATGGGAGGCCACCAGATAAATGGGACGAGAATAGAGGATGGAGAAAAGCATAAAAGGCCAAGGCAGTGAAGGACCTTCGAAGCATGAAAAGAAGCCCAATGCAATGAATCTTCAATATCTTTGTAGATCAGGTTAAGAAATTCGGATTATGTTCTAATGAATTTGAAGAAATCTTGTTAAAGGAGTAGGGATATTTGACAAAAGCCAGCAAGATTTTTTTAATAACTGAAAGAAACATGAAAGGTGGACACGGGAAGGGGATGATGGTTGGAAAAGATGGTTGACCAATATTAGGTTCAGGAAGGCCGTGTAAGGAGCTAATGCGGTGGTTTCAGTGTGGGGGAAAAAATCTTATACCTGGGACTGGGAAAATGGTGTGATACAACTCACATGTGGTGAATAAAAAGATATTTAGGCAGAATATTCATTGACATTCTGCATTGGGTTTTATGGAAATATGCTACAGTGACTCGTGCAACTTACCTTCCTAGGGTATAGGTGGATAGCTCCATATGTGAGTCTTCTACCACATTGTCCCATAGCCATGGTGACTGTGTCCAGAGCTAAGCTCCTGAGACAAACCCAAAATGATGGTTGAGGGTGTCACTTTCCCATTTAAATAGAAAAGGCTTGCAAGATACAAACTCACCCCTCCTAAACCAAAACATTCTTAAAAGATGGTGATGCTTGGAGAACACTTTGCTTTTCTTTGTGTTACTTTGATTAGGGAGAACTTATATTCCCCAAGTGGAGAAGAACATTGGAACAATTGTAATCTCTCTTTTTTAATAAAATGCTGACAGAGTCCAGAACTCTTCCTCAGCTCTCTGTCCCTCAGACCCCACAGTCAGGCTGACCAACCACAGTTAACAGGCCTCATGCTGACTGTAAGTCAAAACTTCTTATGTGAACCTTAATTAAAATCGCTTTTACTAAGCCAGTACCTAACAGATTGCCTGAGGAGATCTCCAGAATAGATCCTGTTTTATGTATGCATATCTAAAGATTCACACATTGTAATTCACAACAAAATTATTATAACTTGAATACTAGTGGAAATAGTAATTGCAAAACCTTAAATATGTAGTTATTCAACTCTTTGTGCTTAGATTATTATGTTTTTCCCCTGGAAGAGATAGATAGTAACTACTCTTACAGTAACTTTAAAATATCTCCCCATGTCCACTGGGACATAGAATGGTGGCATATTCCTCATGAGGAACTTTACAGTGAAACTGAGTGCTAAGTTTGAGAAGTTCATGGAAATTTCCAGAATCTTAAAGAATGAAAAATTTAAAATGAAAGGATATTTCACCCTGCAGAGAGGAAATAACTTCCTGGAACAGTAGATAAAGAGCATGTGGATTCTGCTTTCCAGTCTCAAAAAAGATCACACAGCTAATTTAGGAAGATAACTGGATCCTGAATTATTCTGATGTCCTTATAATAGTGAAGCTTGATTTGGGAAAATGGCTATATTCTCGCTAAAAGTTAATAAAGATAGTAAACTAATTGTTATGATTCCCAAAAGAGAAATAATAAATTACCAGTAGAAAATAAAAGATCCACACTTTTTTTTTTTAAAGAAGGGAAGAGCTGAGTGGCCCGCGGAGGGGCAGAGCTGCCAACCACGCCTGCAAGGTAGGCGGGCCTGCGACCCACCAGCAGAACAGGCCCAGAATTCTGCGGAGGGGCAGAGCTGCCCCACGCGCCTGCAAGGTAGGTGGACCTGCGACCACCAACAGAACAGGCCAGACCTGCAACCAACAGACAGAACAGG
>NW_026000211.1:22390683-22403834 GCF_001458135.2 Marmota marmota marmota | reverse complement strand
GGGGGATAGTAGAGGATAGGAAAGGCAGCAGAATACAACAGACACTAGTATGGCAATATGTAAATCAATGGATGTGTAACTGATGTGATTCTGCAATTTGTATACGGGGTAAAAATGGGAGTTCATAACCCACTTGAATCAAATTGTGAAATAGGATATATCAAGAACTATGTAATGTTTTGAACAACCAACAATAAAAAATTTTAAAAAAATAAAATAAAATAAAAAATGTTTTTCTTTATATAAAGTGGAAAAAAATCTAAAAATGAAAATAAATAAGAATACAATTTCTAAAACATAAAAAAAAAGAAGGGAAGAGTTGTTAACTAAAACCATCTTAGTACTTGAATTTATTTCCATAGTGGTGATTCATTTTCCTAGTTACAATATCATTTTTATGAGGGCTAGAACCATATATATTTTCTAAATCCTATTCCAGTTCCTCCCACATAATAAGTGTGTAATAGTATTTCTTGAGTGGCTAAATCTTTAATTGATTTAGTAAAATTTTGGTTTAGAAAATTCTTAGAAACTTTATTTTTTGCCAGTCAATTGTAACTCAAGTATCAACTGAATTGCACATAGAGTTCAGACAAAATATTAATTGATCAAATTATGAAAATCTAGGAAAACCATTAAAATAGTAATTTTGCTGCTATTTACATTCTCTTTTCTCTACTCTACTCTGTTCATTAGTTTTGCATAAAGCTCATTAAAAGCTTCTAGCACACAGAGGAGATGGCTTCCCAATAGTGATCATGTTTCTATGAACAAATGTGTAAATCTTCATATTTGTATGAAAATACTGCTATGTACATCATGCTCTTAAAAAAACCTAATGCTTTATATGTATATAATTTCATTGTTTTGATGCTTTTTCTTCTGACAGTGAAAATTGGAAATTCAGAATTAATTGATAAAAGGGTAAGATTTGTTACTGAGGAAAATTTAAGATGTTTTTCCTCTACGTTTTGCTGTGTCTTTTTGATGCATTCATTCTCTCAAGTTGTAGTGTGATGATCAACTCTACATTACCATTCTTTAATTGTCTCCTAACTATATTCCAAATGACCTTTTCTAATGAGCTTTATTTTTAAGAATCACTTCTTCCTCACAGTTAAAAATTTCAAAGTGTTTTAACTATTATTTTTGTGTTTTGCATTATCTGATAATTATCACAGTTCACCTTCATAAGTGGCATTGTAAAAAAATAGGTATTTTATATTACTTTTTTTTTTCCTTATGTTTTTGGAAAAACAGAATTAGTGAACTTATTTACATCTCCAAAACATATTCTTTTGACATTCTTGAAACTGTCATTTAAAATAATCTGAAAAGCTAAAAATACTGTGGGCTGGTACAACTCTTGCAAAGAGTCACTCCCAAAGGCCATTGTAACAAGTCCAGCCTATTTGTTGCTATCCATGAGTGAATAAGTAAATTGGAATTGAGACCATGAATGCGGGTGTCTCTAATCTCAACCTAACCACAATCTCCACGCATGATTGGGACATGGGTCATCATCCCTCCTGGAAAATGAAAGAATCCCCCCTTTCACAGATGTTTATCATATGTTTACAAAGAATTTTAATCATGTAGTTAGCATGATATCATTTTATAATGTATTACTTATGGGAACATACTTTCCTTATCTAAATCATACTGGGAAACAATGAGTTCCTTTCCTAAGACTCAGCTTATTTTGTCAGATTTTTTTTTTCCTGTTCAGCCCTCTATGATGGATTAGCCTTAATTATTTTATCTTTATTTGGAAAAGAAAACTACTGGAACTATTTGTATAGGAACTTAATCTCTCTTCTTTGGGATCAGTTGGCTTTAACTGGAGAAGTAATTTTAATAAGTTCCTCTGAGATTGAAAAATAGAGACAATTTTAATTAAAGCATCACAAACTACAAACTTTCCTGAGAAAACTTTTCCTTTGTATTTGTATCATATGAATAATGCCTTTAACTCAGTAGGAGACATAAATATACCTGCTTTATCTGTGTAGATTTTGATAACAAAACATTAACAGTAGGGCTGGGGTTGTAGCTCAGTGATAGAACACTCATCTAAGCACGTTCGAGGCCGTGAGTTTGATCCTCAGCACCACATAAAAATAAATAAATAAAATAAAGGCATTGTGTCCAACTACAACTAAAAAATAAATATTAAAAAAAACATTAGTATAAACCTTGGGGTGTCTAGTTGCTTTAAGGAAGGTAGGATAGTTCAGTTTATCTTTGTTTTCTTAGCTTTAGTTATAGTTCATATTTTAATAATTCAGAAAACAAGTGTATGTGGAATGATACTCTCAGATCTGCCCTCATGGACCTTAGAGTCTAGTTCCATAAAAATATCTTTTTCATCTAATAAACTGGCTTGTATGACTAAACTCTATTTCATGCCTCAGATAATATTAATAACTACCTTGAAGTAAGTACTATTTGAAAATATAAGAGCTTAAGATAATATTTAATAAGTTCAAATTTTCAGTGTAAATTACTAGATAAAGTGTGATGATTTAGAATAAATAATTACACAATTAGGAGTTAATATAGAATGCTAGTTTTTGTTATTGTTTGTTCAAACTTTGATATAAAACTCAGGTCCTAGTTTAAAAATTTATATTTGTAGGCTTAAAAGTGCCTGAATCTGAAAGTTCAGCATTAAAAATATTTCTACAAAAATTAAATCATTTGTTTGTTCTTGAGACAGAGTTTCTCTAAGTTGCTGAGACTAGACTTAAAAATGAAATCCTCCTGCCTTAGCCTCTGGAGTCCCTGGGATTATAGTCGTTCACTACCATGCTTTAGAATAGTAGCAATAATTCAACTGTCTAAGATCAACTTGTTTCTATGTAAATGATAAGATGAAGGAAGAAATGTAAAAGAAGCTAACTGAGTTACACCTTCTTGGTGGGAAACTTTGATATAAAACTCAGGTCCTAGATATTTATTTGACCCCCAACTTCAAATTCCTAATGCATATCAATGCAGGGTCACCATAGTGTGGCAAGTATCAACTAAAGCAATCTCACCAAAGGAAGAGGGGACTCATGGAATTCTTAACAAAAACTTTGAAAAATATGACATAAATGTTGGTAATAATAAAGAACAAACAGGGATGAGGAAAAAGGGTGAAATTAGAAGGATCAGGAGGAGAATTATACTGTTTACTGATACCTGGTAAAACTAAAACCAAACATTGCCCACATCCATTACACTGTTAAAAAACTATAAGCTCAAACTATTTCAATTGATTTATTAAGCATTTTTAAAACAGAATATTTCACAATTATTGTCTGTACAAAGTAATTTACTCCAAATTCTTTCTATGCACAGTACAATAAATAATTTATATCCTCAAAACTATCCTTGAAGTTTGAACTGATATCTTACTTTTTCTAGTGATAATTTCCAGCCTATACCAAGCTTGTCATTTTGCCAAATTTGAAATTCTTACAGGGCTTACTGTTCAAATTATTTAATTCTAGAGGTGGCTTATTTTCTTCTCACAATAGCCATTTTATAAATATGTCCTATATCTTCCTAAGCATAACATATTTTTAGCTTCTTCAGGCCTGACTTAATACTATATACATTTTCAATTTCCCTACCCAGTGGTGCATGGTGTAGACAATCAATAAACATACAAGATTGTCATAGTAAGTAAAATGTCATTTTAACTGAGGGATAAATACAGGTGCATTATAAAAAAAATTAACATGAATTCCATGTCAAGTATCAACTGTCTATCTTGTATGTATTATAAATACATACTTGTGAGACAGCAATTTTTCTGCTTAGTACTCACACATTTGATGTAATATTTATGTTTCAATGTACTAAAATATAATATCATGCTTCTCATATGTTTTTAAACAAAGCAGATGGTACAATAGTTCTCATATTTAAAGAAAGGATTATGGTTTAAATTTATAATTGATAATATTAAATTATATATTTTGAGTGTTAAAATGGGCATATTGATAGATTAGTAATTATTGCCAATTTTTTAGTATTATCATACTTTCAACACATATTTTTTTGTTGTCATGTGAAGTATTCTTGCTTTTTTTTTTAGACTTTTACAAAAGAAAAGTCAAACTACATGAGATGTTATACACCCTAAGATTTGCATATTAAAACTTAAGATGAGTTGGTAGCATTTGAAATAAAAAATGCTGGCTTCATACATAAGAAGATAAAATTTTAAAACCTATTCTCACAACTACAATGCAGAAATATCTAGTTTGCCATCATTGGTGATGAGCCAATTTTGTTTGATAACTTGAGAGAATCCCTCATACATTTGAAAAGCCTTGTTTTAGGAGATTTATTGTCTTAGGAGATTTAGCAAATCTGAACAAATGATTTCTCTTTGATTAACAGGTGTTTCAATGAGTGTGTAGTTTAAAAATTTATATTTGTAGGCTTAAAAGTGCCTGAATCTGAAAGTTCAGCATTAAAAATATTTCTACAAAAATTAAGCCTCAGGCGTACATACACATTTCATCGAGGATATAAAAATTAAAAATAAAATTTTATTGCTGAAAGCAAAGGGTACTTTGCACTAAAATTGCTTCACTAAATTGGATTTATGGAATGACTTATAAATCTAATTAATACTAGGGGCCATGCAAGGTCAAGACACCTTCTTCAGCTAATTTGGTCATTTATGGTAAAGAGATTTAGGTCTTTTAAGTATTTCCCCAGGTTCAGTGGCTAATTACTAATAAAGTGTTTAGGGAAACTATTAATCTCTGTTTTGTTTACTTACATGTAACTTGGGTAAAACAATGTTTATTTCATATTGTTGCTGTGTTGAGTCCAAAATGTATGGAAAAACAGCACAATACTTTGTACATAGTGAACTCCATTCTCTGAATGAAATTTCTCACTGACTTATTGATTTTTCATCTAGATTGAAAAATAGCAAGTGGCATTTCCAGTAAGAAATCAAACAATGATATAGACAGAATAGTGGGTTGGATTTGTTGTTGTTGTTTGTTGGTTTGATTTTTTCAGATCAAAAATGAAACTCTTTTTTTTTCTAAATTTATTTATTTATTCTAATTTGTTATATGTGACAGCAGAATGCATTTCAATTCATAGTACACATATAGAACACAGTTTTTCATGTCTCTGGTTGTACACAAAGTAGAGTTACAACTTTCGTGTCTTCATACATGTACTTGGGATAATGCTGACCATCTCATCCCACCATCTTTCCTACTTCCTTGTCCTCCCTTTCCCTCCATCCCCTTTGCCCTATCTAAACTTCCTCAATTCTTCCCATGCCCTCCACATCCCCATTATGGATCAGCATTTTCATATCAGAGATATTTGAGATTGGCTTACTGCACTTAGCATTTTATTCTGCAACTCCATCCATTTACCTACAAATTACATAATTTTATTCTCTTAATGCTGAGTAATATTCCACTGTGTATATATACCACAATTTCTTTATCGATTCATCTACCAAAGGGCATCTAGTTTGGTTTCATAATTTAGCTATTGTGAATTGTGCTGCTGTAAACATTGATGTGGCTGTGTCCCTGTAGTATGCTGTTTTTAAGTCCTTTGGGTATAAACTGAGGATTGATACAGCTGGGTCAAATGGTGGTTCTATTCCAAGGAATCTCCATGCTGCTTTTCATATTGGCTGCACCAATTTGCAGTCCCACCAGCAATATATGAGTGTGCCCTTTCCCCCACATCCTCACCAACACTTATTGTTGCTTGTATTCTTCATACCTGCCATTCTGATTGGAATGAGATGAAATCTTAGAATAGTTTTTATATGCATTTCTCTAATTGCTAGCAATGATGAACATTTTTTTTCAAATATTTGTTGATTGATTGTATATCCTCTTCTGAGAAGTGTCTGTTCAGTTCCTTAGCCCATTTATTGATTGGGTTATTTGATTTTTTGATGTCAAGATTTTTGAGTTCTTTATATAACCTAGAGATTACTGCTTTATCTGACGTGCAGAGAGATTTTCAGTCTGTTTTTTATTTGTTTGGTTGGTTTAGTTTTTTTTTTCTTTTTGAGATATAATTCCTTATCATTCCCTAGCTATTTGACATTGGTTGTCAGTATTAATGAATTTCATCAAGATGGAATCAAAATGTTTAAAAGGATGTTTCTCATTTTGCTTTATAGGGATCCCTGACATACAAACTACATTTCCCAACAACAACAAAAATGAATTCTAGTTACTAAAAACAAATATCATGTTTGCAAATCAAAAGTTAATTAAAAAATACATAAAAATCTCTAAATATTTTAAGATTTGTAATATTTGGGAGCAATCACAAGAAGGTTAATACTGGTTGAAAAATCCCATCTGGTTTTTCCTTTTAGGGAAAGGTGAACATGGGAAGCCTTACCCCCTTACTGAAGAGGACCACGATGACTCAGCATACAGGGAAAATGGCTTCAATATTTTCGTCAGCAACAACATTGCCCTAGAGAGGTCCCTGCCAGATATTCGCCATGCTAAGTGAGTATGGGCACATCCAATGTGTGGTGTCTTTGGTTTGTTTGTTTGTATTGTTTTCTATTGTTTTTAATGTGTATAACTGTGATATGTGTAATCAAAAATTTTGCCCTGATAATTTTGATAAAAATTTTGTATTTCAAGGTTGGGGATATAGCTCAGTTGGTAGAGTGCTTGCCTAGCATGTACGAGGCCCTGGGTTCACTCCACAGCACTGCCCCCCCCCCAAAAAAAAAAAAAAGAAAAGAAAAGAAAGAAAGAAAGAATTGTATTTCATAATCAACTATGTTTCATTTAAATTAGAATAACCTTCAAATTTTCAAGAGCATTACTACCAACCAATATACATTTTCATTGACTAAATAATCTCCATTTAAAATGTTTTAAGATATTACCTGTACTCTTTGCCCATGATCATGTAGATTATGAGGTAAGCATCCTTCTCTGGTTGTTAGTACTATCAGTGCTACCTAGAGACACAAGCCTCCTGTGACTCCATTCACATCCAGCCATATTTAATGCCATTGTTGTGACTCTTACATAAAAAGAAAGCTTAAAATGAATGCATCCATAATTCAGAAGTAATAATCACATATTTAATTTGTTATCACTGTGAACTCCTTGTGGCTTGCTAATTAACAATGAGTTCAGTTTTTATTGGATCATAGATAAATTTCCTAGTGTAAATGAAAATAATAACAGTACATAGTTACCGAAATTTATTTTCTCTCCAATCACCCCTATGTTCCTCTAAATGGCTTGGTCTACTTTCTGTTCTAATCCACTGTGGTTTTCCCTGATAGCTTAAACAAGGCCAAAAGGGTACAAAGAACATGGAATATGATTGGAATTTGTAATGTTTTTTGCCAGGCATATTTAACAAATCCATCCAACAACACTAATATTTTAACCTAACTCCCAACCTCAATCTCCTTATGGAAACACTAGTGTGGGGGAAAAAAAATCAGAGAAAACGAAATCATAGAAGCTAATGAAAATAAAGGTTAGGAATCTAAATTAAAATAGTAATGTAAAATAAATAAAAGTCTTATTTGGGGGCAATAATAATTAATCCATTAGATAAAATTCAGTAAAGTGTTGTTTGGGGGACCTTCTTCTTATTGTCATAGTGTGTCTTCATAAATTAATTTGAAAATATATAAGAATTATTGGTTTTATCCTCAGGTTTTACGTGAATTTGCATTTCTCAATATAGTTAAGCAGAGGATTAATGTGAAGAACAAATCAATTTTTCCCTAAACTGGAGGCTTTATATATTGGTCTAAGCCTTTTAGCCAGCCAAATTATTCCCAAGTTACCTGAAATTATCTACAGTAATTCCCACTGACCGAGAACATTTCTAGTTATGAGAAATTTTAATACCTAATTGCACACCATCAAAAATGCATTAAATGGCATTGTTGGCATAATAAATATGCTCAGAGAATAACTCTATCCACCCCTTTCCACCCCCACATTTCCAATCTTTTATTGTGTATTCAACTGGAAAGTATTGCAGGTGGAAACAGGGCAGAAAAATCACTGAAGTCAAAAGAAGGCTGATATTTCCAGTCTTCTCACAGAGTATATTTTAGTGTAGTTATCACCTTTTAAGAACAAAATATTTTAAAACTATATGCAAAAAATGGCCAAATGAAAAGAAAAATATTTTTTGAAATTTTTACTATAGTCATGAAGTTTAGAGTATGAAGGAAATATTATTGTAAACACTAAGGAAGAACAACATGGTTAAAAAATCTGTGTTAGGCCATATTATTACTTAGTTACTGAAGCTGGATATCTAATAGAACAAATAATCATGTAGTAAAATGATACCAAAAGAGAAAATAAAGTGTATACGCATGTACACACAGACACAGACACAGACATACACACACACACACACACACACACACACACACACACCCCTTAATAGAGGCTTAGAGTTCAATGTCAGGAAAGTGTTAAGGAATAAACAGGAATGATGGCTTACCTTGGTTTGTACAGGATCTAACTCTAAGCAATGCAGGAAGAAGAGTCTGATGTTACTTCAAATGTTGTCAATGTCCCACCTGCAGAAGACCAACAGCTAAAAAGTCTTACATGGATCCTACTGTTTAAAAGTTCTATGCTTTTGCCTTTAACTGTGCTTCTCAAAATTCAGATACATTTCACTCTAATAAACATGGAGCTCTGTGTAAGTTGAAATACAAAATGAACTGAACACATATTTCAGGATTATCAGATTACATTGCAGATAATTGAATACAGCTTGTTTATATTGATGCAATCTATAAAAGAGAATGCAAACTTTGGGTGATTTGAGAACATAGCAGTTCTAAGAGACTGCATTTGCATTCATCCAATTCAAACTGTAGGTTCAGAGTGACAGGAGGGAAGAGCTCCTTTTTCTTGGCTCTACTATTTTACAATGGAAGATATCGGATAAATACTATCCTGCAATTTTGCTTAATATGATCTTTGCTCAAATACCTATAATCATGGTATTTATGCCACTGACCTATACTATTGATAATTCTCTTTGTATATTCAAGTATTCTACACCTGTTCAGATTCTCACATTTAGTTAAAAAAAAAAAAAAAAACATGATTTCAGATGTTGCAGTCAACTATTTCGCTACTGTGACCAAAACACTAAACAAGAACAATTTTAAAGGAGGAAAAGTTTATTTGGGGGCTCACAGTTTCAGAGGTCTCAGTTTGTAGATCACCGACTCCATTTCTTGGGGTCTGAGGTAAGGCAGAATGTCATGGTAGACATGTGCAGCAGAGGAAAGCAGCTCAGAAATTTGCACAGGAAGCAGAAAAAAGAGCTCTGCTCAACAAGGACAAAATATATACTCCAAAGGCACACTCCCAGGGACCCACTTCCCCTGGCCACTCCTACCTGCCTTAAGTTGCACTGATTAGGTTAAAACTCTCACAGCCCAACTCTTACCTCTAAACTTTCTTGCACTGTCTTGCACATGAGCTTTTGGGGAACACCTACATCCAAACCATAACACTAGGTATTTTGCTATGCTTAGTGTTCATTCTAGTTCATTGTGAAGAATATTCAGAACAAGTTATTTTACAAATCACAGTCCACAAGGCATTGTTCTTTTATTTTTTCCAACTCCTTCCTTATTCACTAGTATACAAATGAACTATCCTACTTTTGTTGCTGTAATTTCATAGTAAGTAATACATTCCCAAATGGAGGAGCAATACATGAAGAAAAGTATGATGAACTCAGGCCAGCAATAATCTGATACATCTTACTTAAATCCTATAATAAATTTCAAGCCTTTCTCTTATACTTTCATTTTTTCTCCAACTTTTTTTAGCATCTCCCTATATTGCAAATTATTTAAATTTTCACATCATCCATGCTTTGGTATTGTCAAAACTTTCATTCCTTTTTCCATACTCACTCTATATTTTTGGTTGACTTTTGCATGTTTTTGAAGATATTCTCTACATATTTTAAATATGTACTCCTTTATGTTTTTGCCAATTCGTGTTTATATCCCCAGTGCCTGGAATTTGTCCTAGAACATTTTATGTACATATTTTATTTCATGCAATGCTGATACCAATTTTTGTTTGAGTAAATTTGGGTGAAAAATATCCAGTCTGTGGATATCCTGCTGGCCTGGCTTCATTTTACCATATTTTACTTTTTATTCCCACCTGAATACTGATTGTACTTGTTCACCTACCTCAGATGCCAAATATATGCTGTGTAAACTGTAGGACATCTCATTTATCTTCCAACTTAAGATGGGAGGTGTAAGAAATCAATAAAATTACACAGAAAATAGGAAAATTAAAATACTATCTAGAGATTCTTAGCCTCCTTACAAATGAATACTAAGATATGTATATATGTATTTCCATATGTGTGTGTGTTTAGATAAACATATATACTTTCATAACAGCAAAAAACAAACACAAAAGATCAATGAAGTCCATATTGAGGATGTGTTTACCTAGGTCCTATGCAAAACCTCCCTTAACTCTAATATAAGTTGCTCTTCTGTCTCTTTTTATTTTTTTTAAAGAGAGAGAGAGAGAGAATTTTTAATATTTATTTTCAGTTTTTGGTGTACACAACATCTTTATTTTATTTTTATGTGGTGCTGAGGATTGAACCCAGCGCCCAGTGCATGCCAGGTGAGTGCGTGACCGCTTGAGCCACACCCCAGCCCCATCTTCTGTCTCTTAATCTTATGTATTTTGTCTTAGATGTAAATTTGTCTTATACTTATTAGTTATATCATGTTTTGAAAGGTACTTATTATAACTACTGATGAGCTTGTTCATAACTAGGAAATAACATTTGCTCAAATAATTATCATTTTATTTTATTCTTATCTTATTAACAATACATTTATGTTTAAGTTTATTGGTGTTTCTTTTCTTTGTAGCCCATCTCTCTATGAGGATTGCCACCTAAAGGGAGATGGAACAGGAATCCTTTAAGTCAAATGATATTAGAGCCTAGGGTACATCTAGACATGACTGAGAAAAGACAAAACAAACCCTAGCAGCAGACTGGAGGGAAGATGGTCAGGAAAACCAAAAGCAATCCTTTGAAACAGTTATTTAAGAAAATACCTTCATTATTTGAGGAAAGATGGACTTATGCACAATCCTACAAACATTATTAGTTTATAAATGCATTTCTAAGAATCAAGACACAAATGCACGATGGAGTGACAACAGAAATTTACACACACCCCCATCTTATAACAAAGCCTGAAAGATGTGGAAGAGTTTTTTATCACTTTAAGTTAAAGATTTATGGCTGCTGAAATGAAAATCCTCCTAGGAGATATAACAGTTTAAGAGTTGTCAGACATTTAGCTTTGGAGTGAATGACAGATTGTAAAGCCGATTCCTTAAAACATGCAATAAGGATAAGCACAAGGGTCTAAAAGAGTGGCCATGCTAATAATGTGCGCAGGTGAAAAATAAAGGAAACTTTCTAGAAATAAAACCACCTCCTTCACAATCATATCTATTGAATTCCAAACCGTAGCTTTTGCAACCTTGTGCTAAGAGTTAAATAAAGATAAAAGTTAGCATAAGTTTGAGAAATAGATTTACATCTTCAATTTTTTTTAAAAGAAAATAAAATGAAAATTGGATGCAATGATACATCCTGCACTATAAGGTTAATCTAGCAAGAGTAATTTTAAATTCACTTCTTAAATTTATTGCTAGGCACAGAAATTTACTGGAAAAAAAAAGAGGCAGTGATTAAGATTAAAGCTTATGTATAATAATAAACTGAGTCTTTGAGAAAATTCTGCCATTTCAAAGAGAATGACGAGGCTTCTTTTCTAAACCAGTGAGCCGTATAATTTTAAATATTGTTATAGTAATCATCAGAGGTTAGATTGTGGTGGTGATAAGTGTTATTAAATGTGGTTGTAGCCAAAGAACAATCTGTGAACTCATTGTTCACTCAACCTAAAAGAGTAAGTGCACATATCACTAATTTTTTTCCCTAGTACTAGGGATTGAACCCAGGTGTGCTTCACCACTGAGCTATATCCCCAGCACACCCACTTATTTTTAAATTTTGAGATATATTCTCTCTAAATTACCCAGATTTAAATTGACTTCAAATTTGCGATCTTCCTGCCTCAGCCTCCAAAATCACTTGGATTACATGCCATCATGCCTGATAGACTCTTAAACTTAATCATTATGCAGAATTGGTTGAATCATCCATGTGCATCTGAACATATTCCTGCAGAGATCACTTAAAATTTAAATACATATATCTCATTTATAAAGATTCTTGATTTCACTTAGCATGATGAAGCACACCTGTAACCCCAGCACATGAGGAGGCTGAAACAGGAGGATTACAAATTGAAGGCCAGTCTGGCAACTTAGCAAGACACTGTCTCAAAATGAAATAAAAAGTGCCAGGGGTGTAGTTCACTGATAAAGTACCTTTATGTTCAATCCCCACGACCACACACACAAAAAAGAAGATTCTTGATTTTAATATTTAAAGATACACATTTTAAAACTATTAATTTTATTCTCAAATATTTACCCCACAGATTGTACTTCAATTTATTAAAATAAAAAAGTGTAGGCCAATAAAGCAAATAAGTATATGAAATGGAAGAATTTCCTCAAGGACACAAACATCTAAAACATGCCCAATAAAAATTAAAAAGAATCTGAATAGAACTATAATTTGAGATTAATATGATTTTTTTAAAAAAGTAAAACAAAACAAAACAAAAAAACACAATATATAAAGAAATACCAGGGTCCAGATAATTTCATCACCAATGCTTCCAAATTTTGATAGGAGAATTAATACGAATTTTGATTTTTTTAATAAACTCTTCCAAAATATAGAAGGAGTTGTCTTGGTTGGTTCTGAGGGACATAGCCAAATATCATAGACTTGAGTGACTTACACAACAGAAATTTACTTTCACAAACTTCCAGAAACTAACAGTCTTACTATCAAAGTGCCAATGGAGTTGCTGTCTAGTGAGGGCTTTGCTCCTGTCTTCCACTTTATTATTGTGTTCTCAAATAGCATAGAGGGAGAGAGAGAGAGAGAGAGAGAGAGAGAGAGAGAGAGAGAGAGAGAGAGAGAGCTCT
>NW_026000211.1:22336940-22390664 GCF_001458135.2 Marmota marmota marmota | reverse complement strand
AGAGAGAGAGAGAGAGAGAGAGAGAGAGAGAGAGAGAGAGAGAGAGAGAGAGAAGGCTCTTTTTAAAATTTATATATGACAGCGGAATGCATTACAATTCATAATACACATGTAGAGCACAATTTTTCATATCTCTGGTTGTATATATAGTATGTTCACACCTTCATGTCTTCATACATGTACTTTGGATAATGATGTCCATCACATTCCACCATCATTTTTAACTCCATGCCCCCTCCCTTCCCATCCCACCCATCTGCCCTATGTAGAGTTTGTCTATTCCTCCCATGCTCCCTCTCCTTACCCTACTATGAATCACCCTCTTTATATTAGAGAAAACATTCTAGTCAGAATAGCAGCTATCATGAATACAAACAACAATAAGTTTTGGTGAGGATTAGGATGCACTGCTGGTGGGGCTGCAAATTGGTGCAGCCAATATGGAAAGCAATATGGAGATTTCTTGGAAAATCTGGAATGGAACCATCATTTGACCCAGCTATCCCTCTCCTTGGTCTATACTCAAAGGACTTAAAAACAGCATAGTATAGGGACAAAGCCACATCAATGTTTATAGCAGCACAATTCACAATAGCTAAACTGTGGAACCAACCTAGGTGCCTTCAGTAGATGAATGGATTAAAAAAATGTGGCATATATACACAATGGAATATTACTCAGCAATAAAAGAGAATAAAATCATGGCATTTGCAGGTAAATGGATAGAGTTAGAGAAGATATTAAATGAAGATAGCCAATTCCCAAAAACCAAATGCTGAATATTTTCTCTGATATATACAGAGAAAGCTCTTTGGTGTCTGTTCTTATAAGGACTGATCCTAGAGGATCATGACCTCAGACTTTAATCTTAAATGTTTCCTTATTCCAGATACAGTCACATTGGAGGTTAAGCTCTTCAACCAATGAATTTAGAGGGACATAATTCAATAAAGAACAGGGTAGGCTTCCCAATTAATATTATAAGACTAGTAGTATTCAGATACTAAAACAAGGCAAATAGATCACAATAAAACTGCAGACCAATGTGTATATGAATATGCATGCCAAAATCTTCAAAATACTAGCAAACCAAATCTAGCAACATATAAAAATATTATATGCCATAATAAGTGGGATTACTCCCAGAAATTGTAAGGTGGATTCAATATCTGAAATCAATTACTTTAATAAATCTTATTAATATAATAAAAATCATGATTATCTCAAACAATGAAGAAAAAATCATTTCATTAAAAATATAAAACCCTTTCTCAACAAAAGCATTTCACATACTAAGAATAAAAGGAGCCAGCACAGTGGCACATGCCTGTAATCTCAGTGTTTCAGGAGGTTAAGACAGGAGATTGTGAATTTGAAGCCAACCTCAGCAACAGTAAGGCACTAAGCAACTCAGTGAGATCCAGTCTCTAAATAAAACACAAAATAGGGCTGGGGATGTGGCTCTGGGGTGGAATGCCCCTGTGTTCAATCCCTCATATCAAGAAAAAAAAAAGAAAAAGAGTAAAAGGATCTTCTTGAGTTCAATAAATGACATCTATCAAATACCCATAGTGAGCATCAGACTTAGAAAAGATTATGGGGAGTTCAAATAATATCTACTCTCACTGCTTCTATTGAATATAGAATATATTATATACTATAGTCAAATCCAGAAAATTAGGCAGGAAAAATAAGTAAATGACATCAAAACTGGAAGGAAAATTAAAACTCTCTATTGGAAGGTGACATAATCTCTTATATAAAAATTCCTAAGGAAGTCCCCAAAATCTATTAGCACTAATAAATAAATTTAAATAAAGTCAGCAAGATGGCAGGATGCAAAGCCAATATACAATACAAAAATAAACCATTTTTTATGTACTTTTTCTGAACAATTGGAACTGACATTAAGAAAACAACTGTATTCACCATAAAGTCAAAATGATTAAAATAGGAGTAAAATGAACAACAACAACAAAAAGGATAAACTTACACTATGTAAACTAAAAGATCTTTAAAGGAATTGAAAAATTGGAAACACAGCCCATGTTCATGGATTAGAGTATTTAACATTGTTTAGATGACAACATACTCCAAACTGATTTATCTGTTCAGTAAAATCTCTCTCAGTATCTCAACTGACTTCCTTATAGAAACTGAAAAGCAGATTCTATAATTCATTTGGAAATGTAAGGGTCAAGGGAAGCCAAACAATCCTGACAAAGAGCCATAAAGTACGAATCTAAACCCTTCATGCTTTCAAATTTGTTACAAAGCAATGATAATCAAACTGATGTGACCTAAATCTAAAAGCTAGAATTCTTAAAATATAGAGGTAAATCTTCAGGACTTTTTATTTGTTGAAGGATTTCTTTCACAAAGGATCTGATTTAATAAATAGTACAAGCAACAAAAGAAAAAAATAAATCAACAGGACTTCACCAAAATTATAAAAACCTATGCGACAAAGTATACTGTCAAAAACTGAAAAGGCAGACCACAGAATCAGAGATAATATTTGTAAATCACATATATTGTAAGAGACTTGTATCTAGAGTTTGGAAAGAACATTTTCAATTCTATAATAATAAGACAATTAAGCCAATTAATATATGGACAAATGATCTGAATAGACATGTTTCTGAGGAAGATTTATACATGGCCAAAAGCAAATAAAAAATGCTTATCATCATTAGTCATTAGGGAAGTACAAATCCAAACAAAATAAATACTGCTTTACAGCCACTGGGATGGCTAGAACCAAAAAGTTGGGAATAACAAATGGTTAGGAGAATGTAGAGAAATCAGAACCTTCACGCATTGTTGGTAAAATGTACAATGGTGTAGAAACCTTGTTAGAAATATTCTTGCAGTTTTGTGTGAACATATGGGGTCATCTCTTGGATATTTTCCTGGAAGTAGAAGTTCTGTGTCATAATCTCAGTATTAAATTGTTTTAGAAACTGCTAGAATGTCATCTAGTGTCATTTACAATAGTGTACAGAAAGAACCAGCCCAAATGGCCATGAAGTGATGAGTGGTTTAGCAAGCAGTTCCAGACAATGGAATATTATTGTTATAAAAAGGAATAAAATTCAAGTTCTACATCTTGGCATAACGTGAACCCTGGAAACACTATACAAGGTGAAAAAAAAGCAAGTCACAAAATTCCATATAATAAATGGTTGTATGCAACACTCATGCAAGTGTCCGGCACAGGCCAATCTAGAGAAAAACAAAGCACACTATGATTATGTAGGGCTGTGAGGTGATGGAGGAAAAGTAATTGGAACTACAGTACAAAATTTCTTTTTGAATTGACAAATATATTCTAAAATTGATTGCAGTAGTGATTACTAACATCTGTGAATACATCAAAAATACTTAACTGTACACTTTAAATGATATGTAAATCCTATCTCAATAAAGCTCCTTTAGAAAAGATGGATTACTGTGAATTTGCTTTTAGTCAAATAGTTTTTACTGTACTTCTTTATGTGCACTAAATCAAGCAATTAATTCCTCTGGTAGGACTTATCATCTGAGTCAATATAATAAATATTAATTTCTAGAGTTTATAACTGTTATATTGTGATAAGTGCCTATTATTTTTGAAGTATTATTTAAGTATCTCAGTATTATGAACATAATGTTTGGAAAAAATTGGGAACACCAAATATAAAAGGATTATTTAATACTCTCTGAGGAAATAGAGACATTAGTTTTTAATAGCATATCTTAAAATTTAAAAAATTTCTCTCTTAAATTTAATCATATATGATAGTAGAATTAGTGCTTTCACATCTGTAAAAATACCCTTGATCCTATCTTTCTCTCCAGCTAACAGCCCCAGAGTCTTTATAGATATTGGTACAATATGGATATACATAATATCTATATCAATATTATATCTATATTATAGATAACAGGTTTTATATATAGTGTTATGGTCTAGATATGAGGTATCCCCCTAAAGCTCATGTGTGAGACAATGCATTAAGGTTCAGAGGAGAAAAGATTGAACAGTGAGTGTCTTAACCCAATCAGTGAATTAATTAATCCCTGATGGGATTAACTGAGTGGTAACTAGAGACAGGTGGTTGGAGACAGGTGGCTGGAGGACATCATTAATTGGGGGTGTGGCTATGGGGCATATATTTTGTATCTGAAGCAGGAGTCTCTCCATGGGCTTCATGATCACCATGATGTGAGCTGTTCACTCTGCCACATTCTTCCTCCATGATATTCTTCTGCCTCCCCTTGAACCCGAGGAATGGAGCCAACCTTCTCTGGACTAAGACCTCTGAAGCTATGAGCCCTCAAATAAACATTTCCTCCCCTACAGTTGTGCTGGTCAGATCCTTTAGTCACAGCAGCGAAAAAGCTGACTAAAACATATAGATGCTGATATCTATTATCTATGTATCTATATCCAGTCTTTCTACAACAGTCCTCGTTTGACTTAAGATACTACTCTGCCATCAAATTTTTTCTTACCAAAATTACTAATGACTTCTACATTGCCAAATTCATATGCAATTTACAGCTTTTTATTTGTAAAGATTTCCAGAATCCTTGGACACCTTTGGCTCTTCTTTCATTCTTAGGCACTCTTGTCTCTGTTTCAAGCAATGAAATCTCTCTTGCTTTCTCTCCCCATGTCTTTTCAGTCTCCTTTGCAAAATGGGTCCTCTATTTCTGATGCAATATATAAAATTCATTGGTGCTCAGTAATGACTATAGTTTCTTCTTTGTATTTACCTTCTGTCTTAGCATTTTCATTCCTGTGACCAAAACTCCTGGCAAGACTAATTTAAAGGAAGGAAAGTTTATTTGGGGCTCACAGTTTCAGGGTTCTCAGTTTATTGATGACCAACTCCATTGCTCTGGGCCCAAGATGAGGCAATGCTTATTGGCAAAAGGATCCAAAGGTAAAAAGTTGCTCAGTTCATGGCAGGGTCAGGAAGCAGAGAAAGAGAAGAAAGGGCTTCAGGAAGAACAACCCCTCCAGAGCACACCCCCAGAACCCACCTCCTCCAGCCATACCCCACCGACCTACAGTTACCACCCAGTCAGTCCATACAATCTAACATAGGCTGATTATGTGATAGCTCTCACAGTCCAATCATTTAACCTCTGAATATTCCTGCATTAACAGAAGCTTTGGGGGGATACCTCATATCTAAACCATTACACCCTGTCCTTTTCTATCTTCCCCAACAAGGTATATTAATTCTCTTTCTAATGTGCACTGCCAAAATACCTCAGGTATGCATCCACTTCTCCTAATCTCAACTATGTCTATTACTATTATTAATTAGAATCTTTGCATAGCCTCATAATTGGACCTCATGCACTTATTCTTGCTCTTGTGAAACATATTCAGTAGAATGAGCAATAGTGTCTCTTAAAAAATAATGCAGAACACTACAACTTCCTATTTAAAATATTTAAAATTCTTCCTGTTGCACAAAGAGGTAACAGTTTAGATAACACCAACACCAACCTCCATATTCTGATGCTTGCCTCTCTCTGGTCTCCTTTGCTTTTCCCATATAGATTATGCTTCTACAACCCTGTATGAACACTGTATGAATAACTTCATGAACATAACAAATTCTTTTATTCTATAATATGGACATAAAATATCATAGTTTGTTTAAATGTTAAGCATACTACTATATAACATTTTAATATACTTAATATATTCTTATAAAATTGGTGACCAAATAAATGAATAAATGGATAAATTTGTGAATAAAGAAAGAAATAGTAATGACCCCTTATTCAAATACATTCACATATACTTGGCAGACCAGACTAATATTTTAGATTTGTCAAAAGCAAAATATATTACAAGTTATCACTGCTTTATCAAACCCAACTGACATAGCATGATTAGAACAGAAAAACTGAATGACTAAAAGCATCCATTGAAAATTGAATACATTGACTGACATTAAACAATCACTATGTAAATTGGTACATGGAAATGACTTATACAGATATACTCTATAATATAATCATCACTAACCAGCTGCCACGTTGACATTTTATTCTACTACTATTGAGAATGGGGCACAGAGAACTGTAGCTGAACTCCAATGACTTTTTTTTTTCAAGAAATCACAAAATGACAAAAGATTAAAAGAAAATAAAGAAGTTTCTTCAATTTTCTGAACATGTCTGATCCCTTTATAAAGATAAAAAAAAAAAACTTGGTTTACTAATTATTATCATTTGGATCTCAAAACTTCCCCAAAGGTCCACATCTTAAAGGCTTGGTCACCAGCCTATGGCACTACTTGAAATGGTAGAAACCTTTAGGAGGTGGCTCTTATTAAAAGAAGGTAAGGTCATTGGGGTTTGCCCTTGAATGATGTATTGGGACTCTGATCCTTCCCCCCTCTCTCTCTCTTTGCTTCCTGGATGCCATGAGAGAGAGACTACCTTCTTCACCAGGCACTTCTTCCATGATATACTGTGACACCACAAGCCCAAAGGAACAGAGCCAAGGCTGTGGACTGAAGCCTCTGAGGCTGAGCCAAAATAAACATTTCCTCCTTTCAAGTTGTCTATCTCAGTTTTTTTTTTTTTGTTTGTTTGTTTTGTTTTTGTCACAGTGACAGAAATCTGACATGCTAACTACAATATTATTAGCTATTCTGGTAATCTTGTTTAGTAACCTGAATTTCACAGAATTCAACGACCTGCCTGAACTGTCAAGTATTAATAAAGCCACTATACAAAGCTTTTTGATAGACTAGGAGGCAACACATTAATTACTTAAATAATTAATATGTAGTCTATCTAAAGTCGCTAAATTTAAATGAATCTAAGATACTATTTTTGCCCTAACCATGAAGTGAATCTAATGATCATATTTTGAATAGGCAACCCTCTCATGTATATCCTAATGAAACTGACTTAAACTGACTATTCTTTTTATCACTACTTCAAGAAATTCCCTTGATTATTCCAAAATGGTACAAAGACAACCACTTGTAATATGGAATCCTAGAACATAACTCCCTGTTTATCATAATAGTTATGACATGATATTTTAACATACTTAGCATTATTTGAAAAATGTTCCGTGTTTCACTTATTATTTAAGGTATATGTGTCATATGTTACATAAAGTATATGTGTTATATATAAATTGTGTGTATAAACTCATTTTAATCTAAATATGCTAACATAATTAAGAGATCTTTAAAATCATACTATCACTCTCTATTTTTCAGATTATTCTTTCTGGAAAAGTATGGTGAATAATACACTATATGGTTAAGATGCCAATATGACTACCAATGAATATAAAGAATATATATGAGTCAAATCATATAAATGGAAAATATTTTTTTCTTTCCCTCCCTCATATTGCTTTAAATGGAAGCAGAAAGACATGAATTCATTTAATTTTGAGGCCTCTAAATATGGTGATTTAAAATACTAAACTTAAATTTTACTTTCTGAAAAGTTGGCTTCTATAAATACGGCTTTTGGAGCTCTTAAAAGCTAGCCACTTAAAATGAGTTTTGAAATGTATAGCTGACAATTGTTTGCTATCTAACATTGTGATTTTACTTTATAAAGTGCCAAAGCTTTGGTTGCTTTAAGTACTATTGAGTTTTGTTCTGCAATGCATTGAAGTTGTTTGGAAACAGGTTGATACTACCAGGTCTTGCTTTTAAGTTATGTTATGTGGGACCAGTGCTGCATTTAGTCCACTGCTAATTTACCACCCTAATGAGACAAAATTTTCAACCTTTTCCACACTCAGTCCCCCATGAGAATTATTTCGTGCCATCTATAAATCACAGGTATTTTCTCCCTCTAATCCTTAGTGATGCTTCACTCCCCAGGTAAGGATAGTAGCTTCACATATTTGCACTGATCAGTACCCAGCCAAAGATTTGGGGAAGGCTCTGCTCTGCAGATCCCCTAAGTTCTCTGTTCAGCACCCTCCTTTAGAGTACTTATCCTGTGGACTCCAAACACCTTGGTCTCCCCAGACTCTTGGCTCCATTTTCTTACCCTAGGACCATCATTTGGTTTTGCATGTGCTTCTCTTAACTCCTCATGCTGGAATCTCAGGCTAGAGAGCAAGCAGAGAAAATTATTTCCTGTTTCTGAAGGATTACTCTATTTGTTGTTTGACATTCCATTTCTTGAAAATCATTATTTCATATTTAAAAATTAGGTTTGGTTGGATCTAATTAAAAAGTAAATATCACTGCTCTGACTCCATCTGGTTAAGAGAAAATCACAATGGTAATTTTAAATAATAGATATTATACTAGATAGAAATAAGAAAAAAATGTAAATTTGTATTAAAATATTTAAAACTAATATAGAAAAGAGAATACACCAGATATGAATGCTTCCCTAGTAGTGAATGTTAGGGGTTCTTAGGGTCTGCAATAGTTTGGATAAGTGTCCCCAAAGATCTATGTGTTAAAAGCTTGGTCACCAGCCTATGGCATTGTTGGGAGGTGATTGAATATCTAGTGGAGTCTAGTGGAAGAAAAATAGGTCAACTGAGGCACACCCTTTAAAAGACATATTGGGACAGCCCTTCCTTTCTCTCTCCTTGTTCCTGTGCTGGCTTGATGTAAGCAGCTTACTCCACCATGACCTTCCACCAAGGTGTACTGTGCCACCACAGGCCCAAAGCAACAGGGTCACACAACCATGGAATAAAATCTCTTCACTCATGAGCAAAAAGAAACTTTTCCTCTTTTTTAAGTTCATCATCTCAGGTATTTTGTTATAGTGAGAGAAAGCCAATTGTAAGAGTCTGTATTCAAATGACAGTTTTTTAGAGATTTTGTGATTAACGTTTCTTCATAGTGTTGAAGTATTTATTTCCAAATATATGTTTCAATAGCATATATCGAACATATAGAATATGTAGAATTAAAGAATAATAGGATAGAATATACATTTCATTAAAAATATTTAAGCTAACAAAGGAATTGCCTACTCTTCCTTAATATATTATAGTATTTATATAATTATAATTACTCTTGATTGCTATAAAGATATATAAACAGGCCAATTATATGTGAGCTATAAATATTTTTGAAAAATTATATTTTCCTTAGATAAGTAATAGCTCCTCCTCATTGAATAAGTCACCTCTTCACCCAGTACAATGCTTTGTAAATACAATTGCAAAATAATTATGTTAAATATTAAAATTCTAAGGTTTCAATGATCAATGAATTAAGGAATTACACTAGATAATTTCCTAAAAGTGGTTGTAGCCTAAAATTTGCCATTATTATACTTTCATAGATTTGGAACCCTAAATATTAACAATTTTTGTCTACAAAAAAAATGAAATATTTTCTTAAATATGATCTAACAAATATTTTTTTCTTTTTTGCTCTTGTTGTTTTTACTTTGAGTGAAGGCAAAAAACTAAAATGGTTGTGTTTATTAGCATTTGTTGTCAAATATTTCTGATTATGTTCCTAATAAACCATAGAAGATTGTACATCCCAGGGGTTTGTGCTGTGTGACTAGTCCTGACCAACAAGCTATAAGAGGAAAGCAATATGTCACTTCATAAACAGACCGTTTAGTTACTAGCTCAAGATGGATCAGTGTTCTATTACATCTGGCATGACTGCCAACACTCAAGATGTAAGCTATTATAACTAACCACAATGAGCATCAACCTTACTTCCATCAGTGTTGGACAGGAAAGAGAAGCAAGAAAGAGAGGATTTATTATCTGAAGCCATTGGGATTTGGGGTGATTTTTTTTTCCACACCCTAACACCCTGACTGATACTTATATAAGTGGAGAGAAAACAAAACAAAGCAAAACAGCAACAAAATACATAAAACTATACTTTGGATAAGTAAATAAGGCATTCTAAAGATTGAAATATGCAAATACTCCCATCTAAACATTTTTTTCTCAAAAGCTATAATAAAAGAGTTTGAATTTTTTTTTAAACATTGTTGTCCAAACTAAATATACATTCCTACACAATGAAAAAGAATGTTTATGTGATGATGGGGAGCACAAGTTGACAACATTGTTGTGTGGATATCTCTTTTAGACAAAAATATAAATTACTAACATTGGGTAATTATTTCATCTATTTAATTGCAATTGAAATTTATTTTGAGATCTTTCTATTATTGAATGAGTACTTTTTTTGTGTGAAATCAATGAAATAATATACAAACTTGTTTGGCCATGAAAGGAATGCTAAATATGTTTTAAAGTAAAAAATGCTGTTACATTAATCATGGTTTTTAAAATCTCTCAGTTGAGCAAATGCCAATATGGAATATCAAAAAACACATTTGTGTATTCTGATTGGTAAAACATAACAATATGAGAAATTTGCTATTGAAGATTATTTGCATGACTGAGAAAGATTTAGCAGAATGTTTACACACCAATTGATATTTTTGTCAGCTTTTTAAATGCCTTCACACTATCATTTCTCTCAAGTAAAGTTTTGAAAAATTTCAACTATTTTTTTGTCTTTCTGGTACATTTATAATTTGAAGAATGAATTTTCTATCCATTTATGTAAATTGTTGCTCAACAGATATATCCTCATCTCTGAACCATTCTTAAATTCCATGTTAATGTTATGTAAATGTTGATTTGAAAGCAATACAGTAATTGAAATGCAATAATTAAGGCATTTTTAACACATCTTATAAATTTACTGCAACAAATGTTTTAATCTGTTCTAATTTTCTTGTGTTTGTGAATATGGTACATATTTATCATTGTAAACTTAGAAATTGTGACTAGGTTTTTTTTTTGTTGTTGTTGTTTTTTAATTTCCTAGCAGAAAATTGGGATTTTGAGCCCAAAGCCTCATGGTGGCCATGCAAAGTCTTGACCACTGAGCTACACTCCTCAACTTCTTTCACTTGGTTCTTAAACACAGCTTCCTATTCACACATCATCTTCATATTGAACAAACTTCCATCCTCAACCTGACTTGACATTAAACCTAAAGTGCACAGGTGCAGATTCTTAATAAAACTCTGGATATGTGTCAATATTTCCTCTGCTGAGGAGCAGTCATCTGGATCACAACTTCTCAAATCCAATGCGTGTGTGAGGTAGTGGATTCAATCTTTGTTGGAGCAGCTTCAGTGCCAGAGTGACTGAATATAATTCAATCACATTAACCACTGTTAGAAAGAGGCTAGCTTTCCTTAGAATAAAAATCAGATCCTCACTGTCATTATTTTGAGCCAAAACTATTACAATCTCTAACCTTTGTGCTTCTAGTCTCTGTGCATCTTCAATGCATTGTCTGCCTGGCTATCAAAGGATTATGTAAACACGGTCTTCTCTTCCCCATGATTAACAATATTTGAAACATTTTATGTTGTCTGCAGGCTAATGTCCAAATTCCTTAGAATTGCTTTCAAGATTTTACATGATCTGTTTTCAACTTACAGACTCATAGATGAAGACTTCCCTAATTCTTTCAGACAAACTTAGTCACACTTCCTTCAGGCTCCCATTTCCTGGGTGCCATCTATTATGTCACTTGTCTCCTTTGACTCTAATCATCTTGTGTATCTGTCCACTGGTCTGTGAACCCTGGGGGTAGAGACTTGGAATGCATTCATTGTTGAATCCTAAGTGTCTCTTACTTTCCCTTATGTTGTTCCAGTCTCTCCCACTTCCCCTGAATTTGACAGGTAAAAGAAAAACAGTGAAAACAACAACAATGTCAGCAAAAATAACAGCAGTTCATATTTACCATACCCTTAACTCTTATCAGACACAAGTGCTTTAAACCATCGCCTGATTTAATTCTTATTTACACATTGTGAAGAAAACTGTTTATTTTTTGCTCCCATGTTACCCAACCTGAGAAAGCTAATTTTATAAATGTTAAATAACTTACCCATTGTCACACTGGTAGTAAGTGGCAAAGCTGGCATGTGAACCTAGATAGTTTGTCCTGTAAATTGTGACTACGGAAGGTTTGAGAAATAATCATCAGACATGAGAGCTACTAATAAGTATGCAATGTAGCCTAATTAAAAAAATAAATTATACATAATTATTTAACAGTCTACTGTTTAGGATAAGGCCATATAAAATGCATACACTGGTAAAGTTCTGATAGTTGTGTTTCCTAGGCATAGAGCAGACTCTGAACAGAACATCAATAATAATTAAAAAGTTGAAAGAAATCATGATATGCATATATGATAATTTTCTTTAAAAGCTTATTTTTAAATCTCCAGGTATAGCAAACTGCAATTTTTATAGCTCAACAAAAAATATAAGTGTTGCTTAAAGAATTTTGAGCATCATTTTGTATGTAATCAAGAGTGCTCCTGCCAAGTGCAGTGTAATTTAATATGCCTATGACTAAGATTGAGCTTGCCCCTAAAAGCAAGCCCTGAGACAAAAATTTGACTGCAGAAGTTTTAAAACTATTCCCCTTGTGTGAAGCAATCACAGAAAATGTTAGGACACAGAAGGGAAATGTGAAGAAGTAAAAGAAAGGAAGGAAAGTAGAGAAAGGTGCATTGTCAAGCTATTTATCATTTTGTGCAAATGAGGCTTAATCCTCTTAGAAAACTCTGGGGGATAATACAGAACACACTTCAGAGTTATCCCACCATAAAATTATTTTTGCTCCAACTTCCATTCTTCATTGTTTGATATTTGCTCCAGGAGTATTAATTTCCTTCCAAACCTCCGATCTGCCTAGTATGTAGAAATGAGTGAATACATAAGGTTAATTATCTGCTGATACTTATAATAGGACCCTCTTGGTCTGTGCAAGAATGGTGAGTGCTAAGGAAATATTGGGGCTGCACGTTCATCATCTGCAAGAGCCTGCTCCTCATAAGCACCTTCCTTCAGCAGAGCAGATAGGGACCATGAGCTAAATACAGATAGCTGTGGATTGTACAAACATGTGTGTTTGTATTCATATATATGTATATATACTGTACATATTATATATATATTATATCATATACATACTGTACATAGTATATATAAATATTATGTTCCTATTGTATGTCATTTTGACAACTGAACTATATAACATGTTTAAAATCAAACTCATTATCTTCTCCCTCAATCTTTGAACCCCTCAAATATGTTCCTCAAATACTGTGTCCCTATCTCAGTCTGTATGTTGTGGGATTAGTTGTCATGTCCAAAACATGGGAGTCCTCCTTACCCTATTCTTCCAGATACTGAATCAGATCAATTTTATTTCTGAATGTACCCTGAACCTCTCTTCTATAGGCCACCTTCAACTCTCACTTGTATTTCTACAACACTTCCCAAATTTGTTTAGGGATCTCTATTACATGTTTCTATGACATGCTGTTAAACTTCTACACTATACATGCATATTTTTAAATTAGGGCTTTATAGCTATACATAACAGTTGGATTTATCCTGACAAAATCATATGTTCATGGGATTCTATTTCAGTTCTCGATCCACCCATTTTTCCTCCCTCCCTTCCCCTGTTCTCTGTCCTCTAATCTGCCAGACTTTGTTTCACTCACCTATTTATTTATTTTTGATTGTTGTTTTATTCTATTTATGCATATAGATGAAGTTCCTTGTGATATATTTATGTATGTTCATAACATGATATTTTTAAGAATTCATCTCATATTGCCTCCTCTTTCCTATCCCTCCACTCTGCCTCTCTGTTTTCTTCATTTGCACTACTTATCTTCCCTATGCCTTTATGATATTCTATCTTTTCCTCCTCTTTTCCTTTATTTTTTTCTAGTTTCTACATATAAGAGAGAACATTTGACTTTTGTGTTTCTGAATCTGGCTTATATCAGCATGATGTTATCTATTTCCATCCATTTATCCACAAATGCCATAATTTCATTCTTTATGGCTGAGTAGAACTCCAAGTGTATGTGTATTATGATTTTTTAGTCCATTCATCTATTAATGAACACCTGTGTTGATTACATAATTTAATTACTGTGAATTGTGCTGCTAAAAATATGGAGGTGGATGTATCCCTATCGTATTCTGATTTGATTATTTTGGGAAAATACCAAGGAGTAGGATAGATGGGTCACATAGTGGTTCCATTCCTAGGTTTTCTGAGGAATCTCCATACTGCTTTCGAGTGCCTGTAGTAGCCCACAGTTCAACCAACAATGTACATGTGTACCTTTTCCCCCACAACTTCACTATCCTTTATTATTGTTAGTATACTTGAACTTTGCCATTCTGGCTGGAGTAAAAAATAATCTTAGCATAGTTTTGATTATCAGTCACCTGATGACTAGAGCTGGTGAACGTTTTTCATGTATTGTTGGCCATTTGTGGTTCTACTTTTGAGACGTTTAGGTTTAGTTCTTTTGTTCCATTTGTTGATTGAGTTGTTTTTGTTTTTGTTTTGGTGGTTTTTTGGTTCTTTATATATTCTGGATATTAATACTCTATCTGAGGATTAGTGGCAAAGGTTTTCTCTCATACTGTAGGCTCTTCTTCATGCTCTTAATCATTTTATTTGCTGTTCAGAAGCTTTTTAATTTGATGGCATTCCACTCACTGCTCCTTGGTTTTACTTCTTGTGCTTTGAGATCTTATTAAGGAAGTTGGTGCCAGCACCAGTATGATCAAGTGTTAACCCAATGTTTTTGCTTAGAAGATTGGTCTTCTAAGCACAGATTTCTGGTCTAATTCCTAAGTCTTTGATTTATTGCGATGTGACTCTTGTGCAGGTTGAGAGATAGGGCTCTACTTTCATTTTCTGCATATAGCTTTTCCATTTTCCCAGCATCATTTGTTTAAAAGGCTGGTTTTTTTTTTCAAAAAAAAAAAGTTTTTCTGGCACCTTTTTCAAGTATTAGATGACTGTAAATATTTGGATTTGCCTCTATGTTTTCTATTCTGTTTCACTGATATTCATGTCTATTTGATGCCAATACCATGCTGTTTCAGTTACTATAGCTCTGTAGTATGATTTGAGGTCAGGAATTGGGACATGTCCTACATGCCTTTTCTTTTTTTTTTCCTTTAATTTTTATTGTTGGTTGTTCAAAACATTACATAGTTCTTGACATATCATATTTCACACTTTGATTCAAGTGGGTTATGAACTCCCATTTTTACCCCGTATACAGATTGCAGCATCACATCGGTTACACATCCACTGTTTTACATATTGCTATACTAGTGTCTGTTGTATTCTGCTGCCTTTCCTATCCTCTACTATCCCCCATCCCCTCCCCTCCCATCTTCTCTCTCTACCCCATCTACTGTAATTCATTTCTCCCCCTTGTTTTTTTTTCCCCTTTCCCCTCACTTCCTCTTGTATGTAATTTTGTATAACCATGAGGGTCTCCTTCCATTTCCATGCAATTTCCCTTCTCTTTCTGACCCAGTATTGCTTTCACTATCCTGGGTCTCTTATTCTTCCAATTGAATTTAAGGTTTGTTTTTTTTTTCTTCTATGAAGAATGTCATGGTATTTTGATGGGGATGCATTGAATCTGTATATTGCTTTTGGTAAGATGTCCATTTAGACAATTTTAATTCTGTCTATCCAATAACATGGGAGATTTTTCCATCTTCAAAGATTTTCTTCAATTTCTTTCTTCAATGTTCTAGAATTTTCATCATAGAGCTCTTTTATCTCTTTGGTTAGATTAATTTCCAAGTGTTATTTTGGGGAGGTTATTATCTATGGGATAATGTTCCTGATTTCATCCTCTGCTCAATTACTGTTGAAGTATAGGAAAGCTCCTGATTATGGGTGTTGATTTTGTAATCTCTTACTTTGCTGAATTCATTTACAATTTCTAGAAGGCTTCTGGTGAAGTTCTCTTTGAGTCTTCTAGACATAGAATCATGTCTTCAGCAAACAGAGATAGTTTGACTTCTTCTTTTTCTATTTATATCCTTTGATTTTCTTATCTTGCCTGATTGCTCTGGCTAATGTCTTGAGCACTATATTGAACAGGAATGCTGAGAGTGGACATCCTTGCTTGCTGATTTTAGAGGAAATTCTTTTAGTTTTTCTCCATTTCATAGGATGTTGGCTTTGGTTGTGTCATAAATAGTCTTTATTATGTTGAGGTAAGTTCCTTTCATTTCTAGCTTCTCCATGATTTTTAACATGAGTGGGTGCTGTATTTTATCAAAAGCCTTTTCTGCATCTATTAAGATGATCATGTGATCCTTGTCCTTAATTCTATTTAGTCATGAATTACATTTATTGATTTGCATATGTTGAAACAACTTTGTATCCCTGGAACCAAACCCACTTGATCATGTTGTATTCTCTTTTTGATGTGTTTTTAAATGTGGTTTTATTAGAATTCCTGCATCTACATTCATCAGGGTATTGGACTGATGTTTTCTTTCCTTGATACATCTTTGTCTAGTTTGATACTAGGGTTATACTGGTGTTATGGTTTACATGTGAGGTGTCCCCCAAAGTACATATGTGGGACAATGAAAGAAAGTTCAAAGGTTAAATGGTTGGGTTAGGAAATTTTTAATCTAATCAATGCATTAAGCCCCTCATAGAGATTAACTGCATGGTAACTGTGGGAGGTAGGGTGTGGCTAGAGGAGATAGGGGCATGCCTTTGGGGTTTTTATTTTGTGCATGGTGAGTAAAAGTGGGATTAAGGAATGTGTGGTCCTTGAAGACATTTCAGTCATGAAAGAAACACTAGATACTTTACCTATTTATAATAAGAAACATAGCATGACAGCATCTCAGGAATTTTCAAAACCACACCTGTCTCAGACTCAACAGTGTAAAAGTAAAACTTCCTTTTAGAAAAGACCAGTGGGAAACCCTGTTTGTACAGGGGGCCTAGGAAGTTGTTTCTGCATTCTCAACCACCCAGGCAATCAGAGGATGCTGCAGCCATGGTCCCTGGAGGCTTAGCTACTACTTGAGATGGTGGAAGACTTTGGTGGCAACCATGTTGTGCTGGTTCTGCAGAAATGCAGGATGTTGGGGGTTCATGAAACCAACAAAAAGGCCATGTGGGCTACAACCAGAAAAACTGTGAGCTGGAGCTACACAAGACTTTTGGAGAGAACATCAATAATTATATGTGTTCTAGATGCCAGACATGGAAATATAAGACTTATTTGCCCAGTGGGGTTTCAGTCTTTCTTTGGTCTCATCCCTTCTTTCTATGCCCTTATTTATTCCTTTTGGAATAGAAATGCTTACTCTGTATTTTTATATACTGGATATATGTACCTTGCTTTTGGTTTTTACAGAAGCTCACAGTGAAAGTTTGCCTTCAGTATCAGATGAGATTTTGCATTTGGGATTTTGGCAATCTTGGAACTATTAAGACAATGAGGACTGTTGAGAGATGAGCAGGAGCTTTGGGGTGTTAGGTGTGGGATATAATGGGATAGATGTGAGATGTCCCCCAAAATCTCCTGTGTGAAACAATGCAAGAAGGTTTAGAGGTTAAATGATTGGATTGTGAGAATTTCAACCTAATCTGTGTATCAGTCTCTTGATAGGTCTTAACTGGATGGTAATTGCAGGCAAGTAGAATGTGGCTGGAGAAGGTGGGTTCCTGGGGTTGTGCCCTTGAGATTTATATTTTGTCATGGTGAGCAGACCATTCCCCCTCTCCCCTTCCCCTCCCTTATTCCCTCCCTACTGGTACAGAGTCCTGAGCTTCTTACGTCTCCCACATTCTTCTGTCATGATGTTGTGTCTCATCTTGGAATCAACCATAGAAGGACTAAGACCTCTGAAACCACGAACACCAAAATGAACTTTTTCTCCTCTAAAATTTTTTTTTGTCAGATCCTTTGGTCACAGTATCACAAAAACCTGGATAAAACTATTGACTTCATAGAATATATTGGGAGTGTTCCCTCCCTTAAAATTTCATGGAGTAATCTAAGAAGGATGTTATTAGTTCTTCTTTAAAGATCTTGTAGAACTCAGCCATCTAGTACTGGGCTTTTTATTTTTGGAAGGGTTTTTATTGCCATTTCAATTTCATTGCTTGATATTGGTCTTTTTAAATTTTCTACAATTTCCGGTTTAAATTTCAGCAGGACAGATGTGTCTAGAAATTTGTCAATGTCTTCTAGATTTTGCACTTTATTGGATTATAAAATTTCAAAATAATTTAATGATCCTGTGGATTTCTGAAGGGCCTGTGGTGATATCTACTTTGTCATCGCTAATTTTATGTATTTGTGTTTTCTCTCTCTCTTTTGATTAGTTTGCCTAATGGTAATCAATCTTATTTATATTTCCAAAGAACCAATTTTTCATTGCATTAATCTGTGTATTTTTTATTTTCAATTTCATTAATTTTAGCTCTTATCTTAATTATTTCCTGTCATCTAATGATTGTAGAATTAGTTTGTTCTTTTTTTCTAATGTTTTGATGTTTAGTACAAGCTAATTTATTTGATATTTTAAATTTTTTTATGTAGATACTTAGTGCTAAAAATGTCCTCTTACAATTGCTGTTATCCCATCTCAGATTTTGATATATTGCATCTCTGTTGTTGTTCATTTATAAGAATTTCTTGTTTGAAATCTCATTCCTTCTTCAATTCATTATTCATTTAAGAGGCTATTATTCAATCTCCATGTGCTTGTGCAGTTTCTATTATTTTTCTTGCTGCTGATTTCTAGTTTATTCCATTATTATCTGGTAGAATGTATGGTGTTTTATCAATGTTTTTGTATTTCCTAAGATTTACTTTGTGGTTTAGAAATATGGTGTATTTTAGAAAAAGTACCATGAACTGTTGAGAAAAAGATAAATTCAGCTGTTTGGGGGTGAAATATTTTTCAGATTTCCGTTAGAACCATTTGATTTATGCTATTATTTAGGTTGAAAATATCTATTGATTCTATTTTTTGATGAACTGTCTATTGGTAAGGGTGTGTTGAAGATAAGCCAATATTATTGTGTTGGGCTTCATCTGAGATTTAATGTCATGGAGTATTTTTTTGATGTAATTGGGTGCACTGACATTTGGGGCATAAATATTTATTATCATTATATTTTCTTGTTGGATTGTTCCCTTTACCAGAATATAGTAGCCCTCTGTCTATTCTGATTAATTTTTTGCTTGAAATCTGCTTCATTAGATATGATAATTGCTAGTACTGCTTGTTTTTGGAGTATGTTTAAAAGGAATATTTTTTTCTACCCTTTTACCTTTGGCCTGTGCGTGTCTTTATTTTTAAGGTGAGTCTCCTGTACACAGCAGCATGCAGTTGGATCCTGTTTTTTCTGACCCATTCTGCTAATCCATGTCTTAATTAGTTCAGACCATTAACATTTAGTGTTAGTAGTAATATGGGTGGTTTCCTGCTGTTTTGATCTTTTGCTGTATTTAATACTGTCTTGATTCTCATGTAGTAGATTACCCTTGATCTTCCTCTATTTGAAAGTTTTGGAATTTGTTTCTGAGTCCCTCTGTGGAGTTCATCTTTGAGTGTCCTTTGTATTTCTGGCTTGGTGGTCATGAATTCTTTCAGTCTATTATTTCATGTAAAGTTTTTGTTTCTGCCTCAAATTTGAAACTGAGTTTTGCTGAGTATAGTAACCATGATGGCAGTTGTTTTATTACAAAGCTTGAAATATCTTATACAAGGCTGTCTTGATTTTAGAACCTGAAATTAAAAAGCAGAAGTGAGCCTTAATGGTTTGCCTCTACTTGTGATTTAATTTTTGTCTTTTGCAAACTTTAATATTATTTCTTTAATTTCTATGTTAGGCATATTGATTATGGTATGCTTTGGAGAAGTTCTCATTTGATTAGTTCTATTTGGGGTCTTATGTGCCTCCTGTATGTAAATGTCTATCTCAATTCTAATATGGGAAGGTTTTCTATAACTATTTTACTGAGGATTCCCTTAATGCCTTTAGCTTCCGTCTCCATTTTTTCTTCTATCCTAATGATTCTCCACTTTGGTCTCTTTAGGTTGTCACAGGGTTCTTGAACATTTTGATTGTGTTCTATAATTTTTCTCCATTGCAGCATTTTGTGTCTTCTGGTTCATATACCTTTTCTTCAAGGACTAAAGTTCTGTCTTCTATGCAACCTAATCTTTTAGTGATGCTTTCAAGAGAATTTTTAATTTGGTTGATCATGTCTTTCATTTCTAGGAGTTCTAATGGGTTCTTTTCACTGTTTCTATTTTCTTAATGAAGTAGTCTTTCATCTTCTGGATTTGCTCTCCAAATTCATTCCTTAGATCTTCCTTTAGTTCATTGAAATTTTTAATAATCAGTTATTTTAATAACCGTTCTATAGAATTTTATTCACTTCAATACCAGTGTGATCATTTGTTCAGTGATTATAAATTTGGGGGAGAGATTTGTTTATATGTTTCTTCATGTTTTCAGGAGTCTTGGACTTGCACCTCAGTTGAGAATGATTCCCCTTCCTCTTTTTTTATGTGTGTCCTTTTGTGTACAATTATTTTATTTGTTCTGGGACTCCTCACTCTTTTTGATATATGAATAGATGTCAAGGGATGTGACCTGAGGTCCCTCTCAATTGTTCTTCATTGGGTTTTTTTTTTTTTGTTATTGTTAGTCTGGGGATTTTGTTGCCTCAATTATTTGAATTCGAGTAATAATAAGACTCAGGTGGGGTTAGATTGTGTGGGACATGAGATTCACTGTTGCTTGGTTGAGATGAATCTCTAAATTCTAGGATCACTACCCTGTGAGCTTAAAGTGTCCCAATCTCTTTCTAGCCCATCTTAGTTAGAAGTAGTATAATGTTAGCAAAAGATGGACAGCCTTAAGATAAATATCCAGTGTCTGTTTTGACATCCCTAACACTAATTACCACATATGGTAATTAGTATGGTGTATAATTACCACATATGGTGGGGTCAGGATTTAACAACAATACCAAAAATAAAAACCATGAACTAGATCAGGAATTCAACAGCAGGTATCTACTATGTTGTCCACTGGATTAATAACCACAGTAATTTGAATGGGGTAGGAATTAGATAATTGATATAATTTCTTTTTTTATTAATGTTTATAACCAAAGGTTTTTTTTTTAATTTTCTAAATCTTATTTGTTCTTTTTAGTTATACATGACAGTAGAATGTATTGTGGCCTATTATAAACACATGGAGTATAGCTTGTTCTAACTATGCTTCAATTCTTTTACTTTTATATGATGCAGTGTTATATTGGTCTTGTATTCAAATCCAAAGCTAGGGAAGTTATGTCCAATAAATTCTACTTTCCATCCTATTCTCCTTCCACTCCCTTCCCTTCATTCCCCTTTGTCTATTCCAATGGATTTTTGTTCTTCCCTCCCTACAATCCCTTTTTGTTGGTTAGCATCCACATATCAGAGAGAACGTTTGTCCTTTGATTTTTTTTTAGGATTGGCTTATTTCACTAAGCATGATATTGTCCAGTTCTATCCATTTACAGCAAATATCATAATTTCATTCTTCTTTATGGCTGAGTAATATTTGTGAGTGTGTGTATGTGTGTGTGTGTATATGTGTGTGTGTGTGTGTGTGTATATATATATATATATATATATATATATATATATACATATATAAAATATATCATATCACATTTTCCTTATCCATTCATCTGTTGAAGAACACTGCATTGGTTTCATAGATTAGCTATTGCAAATTGAGCTGCTATAAACATTGAAGTGGCTCGGTCACTATAGTATGCTGATATTAACTTCTTTGGGTATAGGCTGAGGAGTGGGAAAACTAGATCTAGGGTTGGTTCCATTTCAGGTTTTCTAAGGAATCTCAGTACTGCTTTCCATAGTTGTTGCACCAATCACCAGTCACATCAGCAATATATGAGAGTACTTTTCCCTCCACGTCTTTGCCAACATTTATTGTGTCTATTCTTTATAATTGCCATTCTGACTGGACTAGTTTTAATCAGTGTAGTTTTAATTTGCTTTTCTCTAATTGCTAGTGATGTTGAACATTTTTTTCATATATTTGTTGACTGGTCATATTTCTTTTTCTGTGAACTGCATGTTCAATTTCTTTGCCCATTTATTTATTGTGTTATTTGCTTTTCTATGTATGTATTAACTTTTTGAGTTCTTTATGTATCCTGGATATTAATGTTCTATCTGATATTCAGGTAGCAAAGATTTTCTCCCATTCTTTAGGCACTCTCTTCATATTCTTGATTGTTTCCTTTGCTGTGAAAATTTTTAGTTTGATTTCATCCCATTGAATGATTCTTGATTTTACTTCTTGTGCTTTAGGAATCTTGTTGAGGAATTCAGTTCCTAAGGCAACATGATGAAGATTTTTGCCCACTCTTTCGTTTAGTAAGCTTGGAGTCTCTGTTCTAATGCCTAGGTCCTTCATCCACTTTGAATTAAATTTTATGCAGGGTGAGAGATAAAGGTTAATTTCATTTTGCTACTTATATATTTTCAGTTTTCCCAGTACCATTTGTTGAAGAGGCTATATTTTCTCCAATGTTTATTAATGGCCCTTTTGTCTACTATGAGATAACTGTATTTATATTTGTTTGTCTCTGTTTTATTCTGTACCACTAGTCTTCATGTCTGTTTTGGTGCCAATACCATGCTGTTTTTGCTAAGAAGTGGTCTGTACTATAACTCTGTAATATAATTTTAAGGATCTGGTATTGCTATACCTCTTGCTTTACTTTTCCTGGTAAAGATTGCTTTGGCTATTCTGGGCCTCTCTATTTTCCAAATGAGTTTCATGATTACTTTTTTTATTTTTATGAAGAATATTTATGAGATTTTAATAGAAATTGCATTAATCTGTATAGCATTTTTGGGAATATTGCCATTTTGACAATGTTAATTCTTTCTATCCAAAAACATGAGAGCTTGGGTTATGCATATATAGCTTTTACAATGTTGAGATATATTCTAACTAGCCCAAGTTTTCCTAGTTTTGGGTATGAATGGATGCTGAATTATTTCAAATGTTTTTGTTTTCTGCATCTATGGAGAAAATCATGTCATTTTGTCTATTGATGTGGTGAATTATTTTTATTCATTTCTGTATGTTGAATCAACCTTGCATCCCTGTAATGAACCCCATTTGATCATGGTGTACTATCTTTTTAACATGTTTTTGTATGTGTTTTGCCACTATTTTATTGAGAATTTTTGCATCAATGTTCATCAACATGAGGTTTTATTTTCCTTGTTAATTTTGAAGCTTAATTTTGCTGGGTATAGTATTCATGGCTAGCATCCATTGTATTTCAGAGCTTGATACATATTATTCCAAGATATTTGAGGGCCTGGATTGAAAAATCAGCTGAGATCTGGATTAGTTTTCCTCTAAATGTGACTTTCTCTGTCAGCATTTAAAATTCTATCCTTATTCTATATGTTTGGCATTTTAATAATAATGTGCCTTGGTGTGGTTCTGTTGTAATTTTGTATATTTGGGGTCCTGCATGCTTTCTGTATTTAATTTTATATTTCATTCTTAAAGTTTGGGAAATTTTCAGACATTATTTCATTGCAAAGATTATGCATTCCTTTGGTTTATATCTCTGAATCTTTGTCTATCCCAATGAATCTTACTTTACTCTTTTCATGTTATCCCATACTTCTTGGAAATTTTGTTCATGGTCCTTTTTCATGTTTTCTTCATGGTCAACAAATTTTGAAGATTATATTTTTTTTTGTCTTAAATATGATGGACCTTTATATCTTTGTACACATACATATTTGTTTCTGCTTTTTTTCTTAATTAGATGAGACTGTCTTAAATACATGAGACTGTCTTCCAAGTGGCCTAGTTTGCTGATGGTACTTTCCAATGAATTTTTTATTTGGTTTATTGATCCTTAATTTCAAGGATTTCTGCTTGGTTGTATTTCGGAATGTCTATCTCTTTATTGAAATGACATTTTGTTTTCTGTAGTTTCTCCCTTACATCATCTTTTACCTCATGGATCAATTTAAATATAAATATTCTAAATTCCTTCTCTGATATGTCTTCCAGTGTGGTGTCAATGTTTTGGCTGTATTTTTGTTTGTTTGAGGTAACTTGTTCCCTTGCTTTTTTAATGTTGTCAGAAATGATATGATCAGTTATTGTAACAATCAACATTCAGAGAGACAGCAATAGGGTTTGGCTGTTGGCAAGAAAAAAGAGAAAAGTAGAAACAAAGGAAAATAGAACTTTGAAGGAGTCAATAAAAAGTCAATACAAAATATGTTAATCAAAATCCTACTTTCAAAAAAATATAGAGAACAAAAAATAGTTACCTTCAAGAAATGATAAAAATTAAGAAAAAAAAACAGAAACAAATATGTATGTGTACAAAGATATAAAGGTCCATCATTTGTCAATCAGAACACCCTTAAAAACAAATCAAAACATAACAAAAACAAAAACAAAATAGTCAATGAGAGTTTTTGCCCACTGTCTGTGCCAAACTGCCTTTTTGTTTCTCAGCTTCCCATCTCAGCAGATGGTGTGAGGAACTGTGGAAGATGCTGGCAGCTTAACTTCCTGGGTATTGTCTGTAGGTTCTGTGCAATGAGTTGGTGCAAGTGAAGCTCCCAGGGGTGGGGATTTGGTCTGGTATTATCCCAGGTGTCTTATTATGTGGGGAGTTTTGGGGTGTTAATGAATCAATCTGCTTCTAGGATTGTATACCACTACTCTTTGCAATACATCATCATCTGTGGGAAGAGGGAATCCTTCTTTCAACAGTTCTGTTTTTCTAGGATGTTGTGCTTTTTTTTTTTTTTTGGCTTCTCCAGGACTGTTTCTGAGCCTTAAGCTCAATCACTCCACCCTGCCCCCTTCAGTTTCTCCCTGCTGCTGATCCTGAGGCTGGTGGCTGACAGTTCAATGGAGTTGGGGAGGAGCACCAGCTTCTCTGGCTCTTCTGATCTGTATTACTCCCAGGCAAAGTGATCTCTATGCCAGAAATTCTCCATGTCAGAGATCTCCTGATTTGCTAGGCTCACTTTAGGTCTCCGGATTCATGTGTTGATTTTAGCTCAAAACTCATGGGGCTAAGCTGCTGGTCTGAGTTTCCACCACTGTCTCAGGGAGGTATTAAAGTTTCCAGCTTGAGTTCTCCTTACAGTGGGGGCAAACAGTGACTTTTGAGTACCAGTTTATTGGGCTAAAAAGTCTTTGGGTTGGCCCAAGGTGGACTGTCTCTTTGATCCTGGGCTTGCCCATGCCAAGATACAGATCTTTTCAGACCTTGTCCCCTTCCCCCCTCCAACTTTCCCATTGGGAGCTCACCTCCAATTCTGTTCCTTAGCTTTGTCTGATGTACCCCAAATTTCCCAGACTTCAAGGCTCTCTGTCCAATGTTGAGTATCAGTGGAGTGGTTTTTCCTTTGACTCACCTCCCAGAAAAATAGTTTTCTTGCTATTTGAGTCCTGACCCACTCACAGAGCTGTGAGAAAAGCCACTTGTGGTTAATTTGCTATCTTGTCTGTCCCCCAAACTATATAATTTTGATTATTTAGTGGGATTACAGTATCTTAAATATGATTAAAATATGATGGGAAGGCAAGAGAAAATTTTAAGTGTTTGAAAAATTATCAGAGGAGAGTCAAGAAATAGGGAACAGGTGTAAGCTGTAAGAAAAAGGAATAATAAATTAACTGAAAGTAATGAAAAAGAATCAGAGGAGGAGGAAACAGGAAAATTTGGTTGTTACTGGGGGAAAGAGAAAGAAGAGGGGAAGATAGGAGAGCTCAGAATCTAAGTATTAATTAACCAGCAAAGGTAAGATTGAACCAACTCAAATGCTCACCTAAATCTAATCTCATCTAAATCTAATCTAGGTTAAATAATGAATACATGCAGGAGATAACAATTAATGTGTAAGTAAAGCTATATGAATACATATATGGAAAGGGGTATATATCCCCCAAAGATAAACTTAAAATTACCCTTTTTATTCTAGACTTTTTAAATTTGGATTCATCAGGGCTTAGTGCTTCGGAAAGGCATATGTGTCCAAAAAATATACATAAGCCCAACAAAACAAAACTGAAACAGAATGAAACAAAAATGGAACAAAAAATCGTTGCATCAGTTTTTCTATTTTCTTGACATGTGCATTTGTGGTCTATTTCTATCTGTTCCTCAGGGGCAAACAACTTCAAACCTTGAGCCAACCATTTTCCCCAGTTTGCCTGAGAAAGTTCTAGGGACAGGCAGCTTGAAATAAAAACAAAATAAATCAAAACAAGAACACATTGTTTTTTTAAATGGTCACCCATTCTTTCGCCCTCCTTCAGGGGCGAGCAATTTCACTTACTTCCAAGCTTCAGGCTTTCCCCATACGGGCCACCAAATGCCCCAGTCTGGCTGGGCACAAAATAACCGAGCCACCACATAGCCTTGTAGGTTCAAACAGCAACTTTTTATTCCGGAACTCTCACCGGCACTCTACACACACTTCCCGGGAGTACACTCCCTCCACCGGGCTCTGCTCACCAATTCTCCCGGAAGAACTCAAGGGGAACTCCAAAGTAGTAGGCACCAAGGCAGCAGGATCTGCCCTAATCCCGGAGCCACCCTAATCCCGGAGCAGGGTCACCTTTCAACCATTCCCTCTAGCAAAATGCCAGGCGTCATTCCGACTAAACTGTGGCTCTCAACACATATATACAATATATCCACATATATTGTGTGTGTATATATATATATATATATATATATATGCATATATGTATCCTAATTTATCTGTGCAGTGAGAGCATGACAATCACACATGCACACCCACCTACACACAAAATTATGCATAATAAGAAAAGTGAAAAATAACACTTTACAATGAAATCATGTTTGACAATCTTAAAAATATTAAAATTTAAAAATTTTTTTAAATGGGGCTGGGGTTGTGGCTCAGTGGTGGAGTGCTTGCCTAACATGTGTGAGGCCCTGGGTTCAATCCTCATCACCACATATAAATAAACAAAGTTAAAAATCCATTGGCAACTAAAAAACATTTTAACTAACTAACTAAATTAATTAATTAATTAATTAAAAAATGAGAATATAGAGAAAAAAAAACAAAAAGCAAATCTTAATGAGAGAGGGCTTGCTTTGGCTCTGATGGTCAAATCTGTTGGCAGGGATGGATTTTCAGTCTTTGTATTTAGTTTTGGCTCTGTAGTTTTGGCCACTGTCCTGTTCCTTCTCCTTGCTGCCAGCCATGTGTAGTAGCTCTCAGCCTCCAATCTCCAGTATTGGGTGGGATAGTCCATGAGTGCTCATGATTTGTGCTATCCTGCAGCAGGAGTGAGGCAGAGTTCTAGATTGGAGTTTCTGGTTGTTAGGGTTTAGACTTTGGTGCCTTTTGGAACTCTGTTGATGATTATTTGGTATTTGGTCCACTGTTCCTTTTGTTGTGCAGATTTCTATCTCTGGTGTATTTCTGGATCCCTGGGGCTAAAAGGAAAATTCACTTTTAGGGTGCAAGAACTTACCCTCCACTGAATTAACCTTCCTTCTATGGATGTGAATTACCAGGTATCTGCCCTGGAGTGCAGATGTGCTTGTGTGGCTGCAGTAACCATCTTCACCACAGATGTAATGGGGTGGGAACTATTATGCTCTTTTTCTCCCTTGGGATCCAGAAGCTGATTGGTCCAGGTAAAACATTCTTTGTTCCTATTTCAGTCTCTGGTTTAGGCAGCCTCTGGGATTTTTTTCTTAGGCTGCTGGTAACTTCCTTTATGAGTTCCCATTCTATTCAGGGCTTTCCATGCCACACAAGGTGGCACTTGTTCCCCACCTGGAACACTTTCAGCCCAGCTTTGCATTTGTTTCCGCTGAGACTCTTACCCTACCAATGCTGTATTCATTAAAACCAGCCTTCCTCTGTAAACCACATATTACCCTAGGTTGATTTTTCTTTATTTTTTAATTTCTTTATTCACTGGCCACACATCTCTTTTGTGTTTACTCCCCACTCTCCTCTGCAGGTGGCAGGACCTAAAGCATTATTTCTTATGCTCAAGTTAATGACTTTCTGTAGTTCTCTGATTATTTATTTTTGTTTTGTTTTACAATTCTATTATGTTTCAGTCAATTTCCTTTGTTCCCTCACTAAGGAGGAGTCTTCCTGCTTTATAAATCTGGTGCTGAGGAGCTGCTGGATCTGCGTCCTCTCTTCTCTCCACCTTCTTCTGAAGCTGTACTGTACATTTCATTTTATTCTGTTGTTCCCTTTGTATTGCAGATGTCCTAAAGTTAAGAACTAGCTTTTGCTCACTGTTTTCCACTTTGGATTCTGGCTTGTATCAAACTCTCAATAAGCCATTGCCATTTGATTGAAAAAAAATTAGCAGAAGGGACCTTTCACTTTATGTGTAATAATAATTTGTGCTCATAAACACAGACATTGTTGAAAACACTTCCAGGAGGGAAAGGCCTGGTTGTGTGTTCTTGTGTCTGTCTTCTTTTATTGCATCCTTGTGTGTCTGCCTTTTTTCTGACTGGATTTTGTGTGGCTCTTAAAGTCATGAGCCTATTGATTATTTATAGGTTCTGCATGCAAATTGTATTTAATTCATAAGCCATTGATAAGTATAATATCTTGTCTTAAGTTTTAAAAATAATTTGCTTTTTTAAAAATACCATTTGTATTCTCAGAACATTGTGAGGTATGATAGTCTGTGCAGTAGCTGCAATTATCCTGAATACTGGTATATGGAAATATAATTATCTTGAGTCTTTATCATTGTTCAGAAGAATGGATGGCTGTATATAATTATGACCAGGTGTGCTGAATTACATTAGCACTCTTTTCCAGATCTGTGCAATATATGTGACGGCATCTGTCTCACTGAACTCCCTTGGAAATTACTGTCAGATCTTTCATATATTACATTTTCTTGACATTTAAGTTTTCCTAAAATGAGTTTCATGTTTTTAACAGCATTTTATGTGTATATCATGGTATCATTTCATAGCTTTCCCAACTATTTTCATTTGCTTTGAAAACATCAATATCTACTTGCTGGTAAATATTGTTAAACATGATAAAACTTTGGATTAAATAACTGATAAAGGCACAGGATAAAAAAAAAAATACCTTCCATGTGGCTTCTCAGATTGTATCACAATGAAAAACCAACTTGAGATTTCTTCCTAAAGTTTCTATTAGAAATGTAATGATGTCTCAGTTTGGATCTTAATTTAATCTTACTATGTGGTTGTGTTCAGTAAATGGTCACTTAGGATTAAATTTTCGTTTATTCTATTGAAAGGCTGTGGGTATTTTTCCCCCACAGAGCTACAAATACTGTCCAGCTAATGAAACACTTCACAGTCAAAACTAATTAATCTTAATTATTACATGAGTTAAATTTTCAAAACTCTTCAGGAAACACATGTAAGACTTAATCATGCACTCAGTGGAAACAATTTTAAATTATATCATTTATTCTTATTTTTATTATATAACAGTAGAAAAAAGGTATATTAGCAAGAGCACAAGATTTTAACATTCTGACATATTTGAGCCTCTAATACAAAGAGAGAGTAAAATAATGGTTTTTATTAAGATCGTGAAAGGGGATCATTAAAAAAATCCACCAATGAAGAGAGAAACTATTACAGTGCACAAGCACTGGTTAAAAGGTATCAGACAAAAAGTCACATTTTCATCATCATCTGATAACATAATGAATAATTAGCAGTATAAGATATATGATCATTTTGCATTTGACATTTTTTTTTTCCTACATCTTCTCCAGCTGTAAGCACAAGATGTACCTGGAAAGGCTGCCAAACACCAGCGTCATCATCCCATTTCATAATGAAGGTTGGACTTCACTCCTGCGGACCATACACAGTATAATTAACCGAACCCCTGAGAGTCTCATAGCCGAAATCATTCTGGTAGATGACTTCAGTGATAGAGGTAAGACGCAGTTGATAACATTTTATCTGACATTGTTACCACCCACATAATAATCATTGAGGGCTTTTTTTAAAAAGGCAGATAGTGACTTTCTGATTCTAGCTGAAAGGTAATTATGAAGTTTTTTATCTGTTATGATTTCAGAAAATGTAGGCTGATGAGGAAAGAAACAATGAGAAGCTATTGATGTCATTTGGAGAACTATAAAAAAAGTTTGTCTTACATTTCTGATGTAAAATAGACAGATATTGACAAAATGCTTTGAATTTTACCTTCAGCTTCAGGATGAACATTGCAAAATGTATTATTTTAAGCACATATGAATGGCAAAATATCCAAGCAGAACTATAAAACCTGTTCCTGTTTCTAAAAGTGTATCTACTCTATTATTTACCAAGTATGACACATTCTCCAAGCTGTGCTCATGTTATTTCATAAGTACTAGAAATTATAAGAGACACAAACACCTATTTTCACTTGGTAAGTCTAATTATTTTATCATGTCATTGTATCTGAACAATAACAAAGTGATCTGGTATAAAAGTATATTAGAAAATTTGACATAAGTTTTAATATTTTCATAACATACAATTTTATTTATAACATGAAGGAATAAAATTATAGAAACTTTCCTAATGGTAGGACTTCACAAATCCTATTTGGTCTAAACAGGGGCAATAAAGTCCCTATTTCTTGGCTTGTGTGAGGAGAGAGGAGGAAGTCTTTCTAATGATTTTCAACTATTTGTGAGTATAATTTTCTATTTATAGTTCATTGAATAAAAGAATTTGCTTAACTCTACATCTGTGAGAATGACAAAAAATATTTTGTTTGAATATTGTCCTTATGCCTCAGAAGAGTATACATCTTAAAAGCACATGGGCTAATTAAAGTTATAGAAATTTCATTTGCAATAAAGCATTATTTTTTCATGTTATTCAAAATCTCTGTAAAAGCTGGACTGCTTAGTGTGTTGATACTGAAGCATCTTTAACAGAGTACCAGGGGTTACCTATCAAATTTACATGACAAAAATGAGGTTGTTTACCATTATTATGTTAGAGTGTAAACTACCAACCTGGTCCTTAGGGCTTAGTTTTAAGGAGGATTTTGCCTTGTGCAGCTTAGAGTAAGAGCCAGTATCCCAAATAGAATTTTTTAGAGGTTTCAAATACCAATTTAAATAGCACATTCTCTTCGTTTGTTTGTATTTAAAGCTACATCTTTCAAAGCAGCCATTACTAAATTAACTAAAAAAAAAAACACAATGTGTGAACAAGCTAAAACTCTTTGTTTAAAAGTGAGAAGAAGAATGAAGATCTTAGGCTGCAGATCATCCACCATGATTGGTACCAGGAGGTATAAATCAGTGTGTCTTTGGATAATTCTCTGCGTAATAAACTTTGTTTTGGTAAACTCTTTATTACAGAAGAATTTTGACTTGGGACTGTACACTAACAAACACTTGGTAGCAGAAAATTGTGGTTTGTAAAGCATTTTTTGCTGAGTATTTCTCAGAGGGATTTTTCAATTGAAAGTTCACGAAGGAAAAAGTATGGCACCTGCATTTTCATGGCCTCAGATCACAATTCTTTTTGATATAGTAGCAACTTAGATGAACCATTGTTTGTCAGGTAATATTACCTGAGAAGTAAGTAGACTGTCAATGTAATTAACATTAGTGAAGAAGAACATCAGAAAAAGGATTATTTGGGACAGTAATGGTGATTTTTTTTTTTTACTTTCCTTTTGAAAAATTTTAAGGTTAATCACTATTTAAATGCTTTGGTATAGCTTTAATTTATATACTTTATTCCAACTAACCATCAAGTTGACCGTATTATTTTATATTCAAATGTAATTTTTTAAAGAAGGTACAAAAACACTTCAATAATCTTTTAGCATACATTGTAATCTTATGTAAAGTGGGAAAGAGCCTCCTTCCTAATTTTCATTTGGATGATAAGATCTCATCTCATAAAAGTAGTTGGTATACCTTAGAGCTTGTGTGGACCTAAGGAGCACCACTGCTGCTTGCTGAATTTTGGGAAAATACAAAGAATTAACATAATTAACATGTATCACAGTCTCAATACCTACTATTCACCATGTAACATTGGGTCAAGTAACTTCTCACAGTCTTGGGCTTTTTATCAAAATGGGGAGAAAAAGAGTGACTCCTAATAGAGAAGTAATAATGAAGCATTGTCATAAAACCAAGGGCATTGTACACCATGCAGGAGAGTAACACTCTCATCTATTGATTTCCACCACTAAATACTCCCCTATTACTATGATATAAAGAATCACTATACTTTTTGAGGAGATTTTCTTGGTTTCATCAAATCTACCTACCTACCTTTCTCCAGAAATACATCATTTAAAGAACATGTGAGTAAAATGAATCGAAACATAACTTTCCTATGTTCATATATAAATACATTACCAGTGAAACTCACATCATGGACAACCCCAGGGATGGGATCTTGATTAGAATAAAATTATACTCCTTGTATGTGTAATATGTCAAACACACTCTACTGTCATGTATACCTGAAAAGAACAACAACAAAAATATAAAGGAGATGTGAAGACTAATCAGGGTAATTGAATATATATTAGAGAAATTAGGACTGCTTTAATGTAAAAAAATGACCAATATGGTTTACAATTATTGAAATAAAATAAAATTCTAAGAATCTGTTGTATTCTGCTGCCTTTCCTATCCCCTACTATCCCCCCTCCCCTCCCATCTTCCCTCAGAATACAACAGTCACTAATATGGCATTATGTAAAAATGTGAATATGTAACTGATGTGATTCTGCAATTTGTATTTGGGGTAAAAATGGGAGTTCATAACTCACTTGAATCAAATGTATGAAAGATGATATGTCATGAGCTTTGTAATGTTTTGAACAACCAATAAAAAAAAATTCTAAGAATCTAATCCTAAAAGAGATCAATCATAGCAGAATCATTCTCAGGATTATTTTCACTACCACCGGAGTACCTAACCTAGGGCACCTATTATTTACAGGGTTTCTAAGACAGAGAAACTCTTTCTACTCTTTTTTTTAAATTCTGATATATCTATATAACAATGCTGTCAAGTGATAATTTACTTGTGCCTTTTTTCCCCCTTGGATAATGCCAGAAATCACAACTTTGTAATGCATAATGTTCTATTTACCAACTCTTTAAAAATCAGATTAAATAGCCTAGACAAATTTAGAGTAAAAGAAGATCTAAGGATTCTGTTGACTTTTGTTTTAAAAAAATTATTTCTGAAGTGTTACACTTTGAGTTTATTTGACTTTTTTTAAAAAAAATTATTTCTAAAGTGTTACATTTTGAGTTTATTTTCAGAAATACATTGCAATCCCAGTTCTGTTCAGCATGCATTTTAACACCTTGCATTATACCTCTGCCAGATACTAGGCAATATTGTTTTGCCAAAGGCAATACAATTTTGATGATCCTTAATGAAATATTTCTGCCTTGTATTTCCTGTCCTCCAAGTAAACAGAGTAGCTACACACAACATAATAGGAAAGCCAATTGTTTAGCCATGCTCTTAGCACAAGTATAATCATTCAGAATCCCTCTTTCTGACAAACCTAAGTGTTTTAGTAATTAGAAAATTCTGTAATAAAGAAAAAGACTAAAATATTTTATATATGTACAATAATTCTGAATTATTATGGTGACATTTTTGAAATTCTGCCTTAAGAATATTGACATAGTTCCCCAAAGTTTTTTCTTCTTAAAGTCAATATCTCATCCAGTGGTTTTCAATTTGGATATTTTTCATAAAGAAAACTTGGTAAACAACATATTGTTTCAGCCTCAGAAAATAAGCCTGCCATCTATAAAAATATGAACTACAGACCTGCAGGTAAGTTTTCAATAGCCACTCCCTTTTAGGTGTTTGAAGCTTACCAAAGTAAGTTACTGTGGGACTTTTTTTTTTTTTCCAGTAAGCTCTAAGAAATATATTTAACAACTTAACTTGAGGCCTATAACACAGCTTCATGATGATTTTAAAGCAGGACTAATCCTGGGCTTATCTCCAAATTCCAGGCAACCTTAACAGCATCCACATGGAAACTGTTGAAATGTGTGAAATAAGCTAAGGCTTAACCTCAGAGATAGGGCATATTTGAACCTGACAATTCTCTAAACTTTGTATGCTTAGATGAATGCAGGTCCAAATTGAGGATCCTCACAGGAGAGTAGCTGACACACTTCCCTTACAGTAATGCACATATGGAGGTTCAACTCCACACCGAGGCACGCACACACACAAATGCTGGGACACATGCACACACTCATTTATGCTTGTTTCAAACTTTTGGGTTCAAAAACAAGAACAACAGCAGCAAACCAAGTTGAACATTTGAATTTTGATTTTCACAATGATCTGTTCCTCTCCCTGTGCTAGTTGGAGGGAAAAGCCAGTGGCTTGAACTACCCTCCCAAGGTGTCAATGCCACCAAGTTTTAAGACTCTTGAGAGTCTCACTTCTCAAAATGTGGTCTATGGACCAGCAGCCTCTTCCTCATCCTGAACCTGCTTAGCAATACAAGGCCTCAGGATTCACTCAGATAAATTAGAATCTTCATTTCAGGAAAGTCTGTTTTTACACGAATTAAAATGTAAAAAACTACTATGTGTTTAAAAATTGAGGTTGAAGCTAAATGGTAATATGGATGCATAAATAGCATAACTTCAAGTTCTTAAGAAATAAATTTTCTTATTTATTCATACTGTTTAATACATAATTAACATTGAATTTGTGAGTTTATAAAGGACCTCTCTACTATTTTATGTGACACTTTCTCATATTTGTAGACATTTTCTTTGCTTTCATATGGATGCATATTATAGCATTTTATGTTTAATTTCAGATTAAATGGTATTGCCCTTTTCCTTGCCACTTTTTCTTATTTGTTATATAAATAACATCTTCCAAAATTTTAACTAGTTTTTGAATCAGTCAATACTTTTGTAAGCCTAGCTCAGAAAGAGAAAAAGCTATATGCATATATCTTTTTCTATATATAAAATGTATGCATATTTACATATTTGTTAAAAATCTACATATATGTGCAATATTATATATAGAGAGATACTATAGATGTGTATGTAATTTCTACAAAGCAACAGCAAAGCAATTTCTACAAGATCAATATTACTATAAAAAAGTCATAGGCTTTTCACATGGTTGAAAGTTTTTATAAATCTCTGAAATAGTCGGAATATTTTTAAATGATTTCACAAATGATAATAATGAGTCCTGAACTTCTATTTCTATTTTATACCAAGTGTACATTAAGGAAAGTTTCCATATGCAGACAAATCAGTTAGCACAAGTTTTACAACTGTTCAAAGTTGGAAGATATCATCAGTGTGAAAAGGTTGTAAAATAGATGAAGAATGATAGTACATTTCTATTTTATATGATAAAATACTAACACTAAAGTGCATATAAAGATTCTGAGATGACAGTCGACAAAAATGTTTTAGTGCTGGTATTGCATCTGATACTTCACTAGACCATGAGACAAGCAATTTTTATGGCTCAGATTTATGGAGAGTTGGTCACTCTTGGAATTGTTTAGATTTAATATTCATACTTAAGATTGTGAAGATAATTGTATTTTGAAAGCAAAATACAATATCAAGCTCAATGCTAATAATTAGCAGAAACTAAGCAAATATTATAAAATATAACTTCATACTTTTCTGTTCAGAAATTCAGCATCATCTGCCAAAGAATTGAAAAAAAAAAAAAGCTATTCTGATTTCAGATGTTGTTTGTAGATCATGTTCCACAATTGTTAAATGTATGGATGGTTTTAATAAACCAGCTCCAAAGAAACAATTACTTTACATTCATGGTTGTAGGGGATCTAAAACATGAGGGCATTGTTTTCTATGGTCATAAATACAAATGTAAAATAGTAAGGGGCTCTCAAGTTCAGAAGGAAATGAGTCTATAATTTTTACAGGAGGAAAAATTTTGGAAGTTACAAATATAAAATCAACTCATAAAAATTATTTTGGCATCAATAAAATATGTATATCGCCCATCAGTGACAAAATCTGTTCTTCAGTAGAATGAGAGTCAGAAGAGAAGCTCTTAGGGAGTTTCTTTCCCTCATTCTTTTAAATTAACAATCCAGTCTCATATGATATAAATGTCCACATAAAATGAAATGCATTTTTGGGCACAGTGGCACAAACCTGTGATCCTAGCAACTATAAAGGCTGAGGCAGGAGGATTTTATATTCAAGGCCAGCCTCAGCAACATAGTGAGACACACAGCAACTTAATGAGACACTGTCTCAAAATTTAAAAAGTAAAATGACTATGGGTATGGTAAAGCACCCTGAGTTCAATCCCCAGTACAAAACAATAAATGTGTCTAACAAAAATAATGAGCCCTACAATAATCCTTGTTGAGCCTTACCATTGACTTCATATTTAGAGTAACATTTTATTGTCTCCTTTTTCCTTCTAAAGTAAAAATGTGAACTTCCTTATATTTTCAGGAATATTACTGAGCATTATACACACATTTATATTTTCATGATACTACTACATACTTTATATATTTTAGAGAAAACTTATTTTAACTAGGCGTGCATTTTGAAGATAGGATAAAAGGTCTTGAGTCATTATAAATGTATGTTTTTCTTAATGAATTGTTTTATGGATTTGCCTTTATAATGCCAGAACACTGAAAATGTTCAGTGCTAATATTATATTGTAGTCTAAAGGAAAGTAATTATATGTCTTAATGAGCCAAAAATGATTTCCAGTTTTAGTTAATTTTAGGATTTATATTTAACTCACATAGATATATTTGGTGAAACTGCTATGTGAACTGACATATTTTTATAAAGCTAGTTTTAACAAAAACTGAAAATGTTAGCATAATAGGCTATATCTAGGCTACTTTTGAACATAAATATAAGCATTCTGAAAAATATGGGAGAGAGTGAAGTAATTCAATGAAAAGACACAGCTTAAGTTTCATTTTCTAGCATATTTTAGATTGCATGTTAGATATCACCTAGACTATTAGAGCCAACTCCACAGTTAAAAATTTTATTATTGTTTTCTTTTCCTTCATCATTGAAAAAGCATTATGTGTATTTAAAATAATGAAATAAAGTATCTCATCAATCTGTTGTTTTTATAATGTCCATATGGAAAAAAATTTCTTATGTTAGATAACTGGGAGAGATTGTAAATATTAATTTGCCTTATGGATAGCTTTTAAGTTGTTCTTTATACATTTAATTTTGAAGAGATAATAAATCATATCTTATTTTTCAAAATAGAATTTTTTTCTTTTGTAGTTCTGTTGTCTTCTTAATTATTGGTTTGAATTGTATGAGATTCTGTCTTTTCTAGGATGTTAATGGCTGACTTTGACAATTCCACATATTTCAAACTTAAAACAAAGCAACTTAAAATTTGTCTATCTTTGGATCAAAAATTTATCCTGAGCTCATGTTTTAAACTGATACTTGTAGAGATGCAGAAAGATGTCAGATGGTGGATAAGCAGATCTGGCTTTCTATTGCTTTTTCTGGAGTAAAATTCTACATGTTTGAATTAATATGGCAAAGAAGGAAATGATTTTTTTTTTAAAAAAAAAAGCAAAACTGTTACAACTCACCAATGTCACAGAGGCATGACTTCCTCAAGAAAAATAAATCGTGCAATTCATTTTATGGCAGATTAAATCCCATTGATTTTCTTTGCAGACAGCTGTTTTGAATAGGATGTCACTTGTGTGAAACCATTTTATGGATGTTGGGCTTAAGATCTTGGGCAGGCATAACTTCCTCTGATGAAATAAAAGGTTATGTTTTATGATTATTCCTCCTGTCAGCAAACCTCAGCTCGTGAGCTTTAATAATACAGTATCCAGTATTTCAAACAGCTCTTTTGATGTCTAAATACCCATATGCTCTTAATTTTTTAAAAAAATTATTGCATTGACACAATGCAAAAAATAAAAGTCATTATAAACATTTCCTCCTTTATCCTAAAATACAGCATGTACTTGGAAAATTATTGATCTCTCCGTATTGGATATTTTTTGATAAATTGCCAAATTTTGAACATTGAATTAATTAATTGATTTTTATGAAATATATTTTAACAAAATTCTCCTAAAAATAATTAAATATTTTATGATAACTGAGGAACAATCCCATAGGAGAATGATCTTTGGGATCCGGAATTTGTAGATGATGTGATATACTTGTAATGTTTTATAGATGAGTAGAGACTCACAAAGGAAAAGTCCTAGATCACACATTGGGTCAATTTTATATCCTGAGATAAATGTTAGCCTAAATTAAAATGTATAGTCTTCTGCTTAGATATGCAAGATATGTTCCTCTTCTCTGTCGTTTTCTTGGGCATTTAATTTCTGAGAAACTGGAACAATTCCAATAGCTATCTTTAATTTAATAAAACTGTACTACAATCATATAGACACTCTAGATAATTGGATCTAATTTATTATCCATTTTTGCCTTAGGATCATGACAATAATAGAAACTAATTTCACTGTGTATATACACAAGTATTGGAATAGGGGAATCATGAGAATGAGAATGACTTGAACATGAAAATTCTAGTACCCACTGTGGCCTTCCAGGGCTGCAGGGGGCCAATCAGAAACTTCCTCCGGGTGGAAATAATGTTTCCAGCAGTCTGAAAGGCTCTCAGAGTAATTAAATGGGTTATAAAACAGACTTAAACATGTTTTCTGCTGCTTCACTGACATAAAGTAGACTTGATTGAAGCACATGAATGGACTTGGGGCTGGACTTTTGTTGGTCATCTGATTCTGTCTTTATACTGGATAAAGAGTTAGGTATCCTAAAAAGGCTGATTCACTTTACCCAAACCAAGACATTGCTGAGAACTCCCCAGACTCTCCTGGTGCAGATGTGTCCAGAAGATGAGGGCTATTTGGGGCCAGAGGATTGAGCTGGGAGTAGAGGTGAGTAGAATGTCCCAGCAAATACCTAGCCTTGGAGTAAATACAAATTAGATGGATATCCTTTATTTTTTCAAACTTTATTTCCCTCATAAAATGCAGAAGAAGTTTGTGTTGAGTTTATTATTTTTATTGTTTTCATTTACTTGTCAACTGCTAGTGGCTCAGAAAACCTTGACCTTAATGTCACAGCTTTGTAAAAGACTGCTAAATGCTAGCAACTGAAAAGCCATGAGAAAATCGAATTTAATTTTATATCTTGAATAAAACCTAGCTCTGTGTCTTATAATTTTGGCTTTCACATATATTATTTTCACTTCCAGCTTAATAGAGACACATTTGAGGTTTGAAATAAAGATTTAAGCAATTGATTCTCTTTAGTCCTGAGTATTTTATAAAAATTTAGACCTATGTCCTGGGTAGCAATGTAGTGAGTAGTTTAGAGCCTATGCTTTAGAGAACAAGTTATGAATTCAGGCCCATTTATTTGTTTGTTTCCCTTCTCAGGTTTGTTAAATTTTAGTCAAACTTTGTCCCCAGCAGGAGGTATGGTTTTCAAGCTCACGTTTCCTTAGAACCAGGGCATCTCACCCAACAGCAGAGACCTTAAAATATAATATCCCATCAAACTGCCACATGGATCCCAGGGACAGCAGATGTAGCTTTCCTAGGCCAGGTTCCCCTGGATTGCATGGCCCTAAGTAGCTTATCTGTATACCACAGAGTTAGGGTGAATCCCACTTTTTCATAAAAGTGAGACATACACAGAGAAAAGAGCTTCCACTGTAACAGACTCCAAGCTAAGACCAAAAGCTTCCCTAGCAACCTAACTCACAGTGCTATACTAGCTGCTGGGAGTCCCTCAACATACCATTTTGGCTAACAATGGTCTGGTGTATTTTTTCTAACCCCAGATCCCTTAGACATCAGAATGAAACTCTGAAGAGACCCCAGTGGCATCAAGGAAGAATAGAAAAAGAAATAAATAAAAGATAGGAAACGGGAAATAAAAAGGGGAAAAGGAGACTGTAGTTGTAAATCTGAAGGCTCCATCATCTGTGGCAGGGAGTGGGGGGATTTGACTTAGGAAAGATAAATGGTTTCTTTTGCGTATGTTCCAGAAAAGAACTTCAGGATGTGCCAGTCAGAGAAACAGGTAACTTATTTAAGAAAGTAGATACACATTCAAGTGGGGTAAAGTGTGAAATACACACTCAAGAGAAACAGCAACTTCTTGGTAAAGGGTAATAACATTTATACGCCAGAGTTAAGGGCAGGACTAGAGGTGGAGCCAGGGCAAGTTAACCCAATTTTAGACCAGCTTTTCTAGCCCTTGCCCATTGATCTCATGTTACTTTTTCAGGCAAGGACTTGGGGTCAAGGCTATGTGCCAAGGACAAGGGCTATGAACATAGGCTGGGTTGCTCAAACATGCTTGTTCTAAATTTCAAAATTTCATATGCATTTTCTATATTTCAGTAACTCAGGGGCTCTTCTCTTTTGAGACTCAATTTATCTTTCTTTTTCGGTTTCCCCAAAGTCTTGAGAATTCTATAAATCTTAAAGTTGCCATAAGTTCACTCATTTATGAAAATTGCCTTGTTTTAATGCTCATACACAATGTGGCTTAGATTAAAACATAAATTTCACATTAGATAAAGCAAAGGGAGATATACTTTTAAAAACCTATAATATTGGCACATTAGATGGAAGAGACTGTGTCAATCTGAAGATCTTGGAAAAGAAAAGACCACCATAAACACTCTGTGACACCAGCCTCATATCATTTCCACATACCTTTGATGCCCACCCATCACAATGTTCCCTTTAAAAGAAGAGCCTGAGACTTCCAAAATTGCTTCTCACTCTCCAAATAGTCTGCATTCTGCTTTGAGAATGCATATCTTTATCTAATACTCTTTGCCATAATATGACACCTCCTTAAATTCTCTTCTGTGATGGATCAAGAGTTTGGAAAGTCCAAACAGAGGTTTCCTCTGCCTCCTTGAACCCTCTTACAGTGACAGCATGAAAGACTTGCTGTCTTACCTAAGACCATACGTGACATGGTTATTTTATAAAACCTTATGTGTTCCTAACTGAAAAAAATAAGAAATCACGCTGAACAGCAAAGGGTCAGAGATGTATAATCCAGAGAATGTGTATTTAAATATCTGCAACTTCTAAGTAGCAAATGGTAATCTCACATGGAAATACCAAAGGCTATAAGCTTGCTTAGAATACTGTACACACTCTTCTGAGTATGTTTTCTCACAGTGCCTGTAGTACTAATAAGTAAGTCTACTTTATGATTACTACCTTGTGATGCTTCTGAGGCATATGGTACCTAGGAAAGTACTTTCATCTATAGTGTCATGATAAATTTTGAAAATGTCATGTAATTCTATATTTACATTAAAATTGAAAAAGGAGTCCCTGCTAACTCTTTTTAAATTTCTAGGGTACAAATGACTTGCTCCTCTACATGAATGGCATTATTGTTCAATTGTGATAAAGCCACATGTACTAGGGACCAGGGACCTAGTGGTTGATTCCTAAACTCGAATCACTAAGCACAAGGGAATAATGATGTAGTCCAGATGAGGACAGGAAAAGAAGGGAACTAAAAAGAGTAAGACCATTGTCTTGACTTACTCTACTTTGGAACTGTTTGTCATACTGCTTTTATTAGAAATTTTAATATAATGTTAGTAGGTAAAATTCGAAAGAGAATACCAATGAGTACTTTCAGTTAAGATGAAACTCAATTATATGAAACCATTATATGGAAGAAGGCAAGTTTAATAGGTGAAATAGTGCAGCTCAAGTCCAGCTATGGACGACAGGAACAGCTTGTGGGCTAGCAGCAATCACATGCAGGTCCTGCATAGACTTTGCATTGACTTTCTTCAGCCTGCCACCTAATTTGCTTTCTTCACCTCTCCTTATGATGAAAAAGAGTAAAGGAAGCACACTTTTCTCAGCTTAATATGTTAATATCTGATAGTGAAAGAATAGTGTGAAAAAGACTACAGCAGATAAATGTATAATGGCAAGCACATGTTTCAAGTTTTAGAAACGTTAGCTACTTTATCTAAAACTTGCCTTTATTTCAGAGTTCAAGAGATAATCCATTTTGTTAATTTTAGGGAAACTCTTAATTTATACTATAAAATAGTTAATATTGAACGGTAAACTCACTGCCCTCACCATTGTAAGTCATGAGGGTTTCTAATGATTATTGGTAAAGTTGATAACAGAGATAAGATATCGCCAAAGATTGTCTGATGTTCTGGACTCTTGTATTCTGTGTTCTTGCATGAAAGGATTTCAAGAAGACAAATTACTTAGTAAAAAAATGTAGCTAAGTTTACTCAAAGGAAAATAAATAGGGGAAAAAGACATCCTCAAGGAAGAGGGTAGGTCCTCTCAAAGGGAGGATGACAATTTATTTCTTTGAGTCCCAGGTTTTATTGGGGTCAGAGAGAGATCCTGCCCTAGCATCACCATCCTTGCTCTGGACTGATGGACCACATTAGCTAACAACCTAAGGGCAACTCTTGGTCATCTTGGCTTGGCTGACAGGTCCTAATTGTCACTGATTTTACAGTCACAATGGACTCCATCTTTAGTCATCCTCTAGGTCTGGGAATCTCTGGTGTTGGTGGTTCAGGGTCTTGCTTAAGATGTCTGAGCAATTAGGCCCCTTTGAACATAATGCTTTGTATTCCCCTAAATTTATCTATCTTCTGCTTGTTGTAAGAGGAATAGTTTACAGAGCTGAGATCAGGCAAGGGTCCTAAAATAGGAATCTTGTCCCATCTTCAGACGCCACTAAAGCAGGGCTCTTCATTTACTGATTTTCTCTGTACTAAGTATTTTCTTTAACTCCCGACCCAATGTTCATATCTAACTGCTACCTAACACAGTGAAGGCCCTCTTCTGAGAAATTAAAAATTAGCACTGGGAACAAAGACAGCACAAAACCTTTTCAAATTTTTAAATGTACTTTCCATTTTAGGACAAAGAAAGATCTACAGGGGAACTAATGTCCAATATGTACATCAAAACAGCTTCTACAGTACCTCCATTAATGTTCTTACCTGCTAAGATTCAGAAATGCTTATGGATTCTGGTTCTACACTTGGACTAATAATTGCACCTAGGATAATAATTTTTTTTTTCCAAGACAGTGCATGGTGCATAATACCTGCATTTTCTCTTCTTTCATTAGTGAGTTAGAGGGGCATAAAATGGGACATGGTGTTTGAGGAAGAGACCCTTGGAGTTGTTTTCACTCTAACAAACAAATAGACATGTCACATGACTCTCTTTCATCATCTGCAGTGAGTGATGGTGGTTAAACAAGCTATTTTGAGCATCAACCTAGGTTAGAACCCTGGCTTTACCTTTACTAGTTGTGGGACCATGGATAAGTTTTTAATCTTGCTTCCCATACATTCCTTAGGAAACTGAAATTCTTCACATAAAACAATTAGAATTGAGTTTGATGCAATGCAAGCATTCAATAAAATTTGGTCTTTATTTTTCTTGCTATAAAAACGAAGAATTGAACTAAATAGCCATCTAGTACTAGCTCCAACAATTCTGAGTATAGATTTCACACTTTGATTATAAAACACTGTCTTAAAATATATTCATTTCTTTTTTTTTTTCTGCCTATGACTGGCTGCACCATATTGGTAGGAAGCTTTAAAATGAGCATTTTTAAAAATGACTTAATTATGGAACCTAATAGGCTCTTCATGTAAGAATTTAATAATTAATTTAACAGTATAAGTAATACATAATCCACTTTAATTAAATAAATAATGTTATTAGCTAAATGAAGTCAACTTATTTAGTTTAGTAATAATACAGGACTTCTCTGCTTTCTTCCGCATGGCTTTCATCCTTCGGTCTTATCTGTACTTGCCTTTCCTCTCATTCTTCTTTGGATTTAACCATTCCACAATGTATGTGTGTGTGTGTGTGTGTGTGTGTCTCAAAACCGTACATTGTACCCAATAAATTATATAATTTTATCTTTCAGATTAAAAATAAATCAAAAGAATTGCTTTAAGTCTCCTGAAGGAATAAAATATTCAGCTCATTGTCCCTGAACACTAGCATTTCAGGTTATGTCACTTGCTGGGTGACCTTGAACAAGTTCTTTAAAACAAATTCCTTCTGATTCATTTTTCCCTAAACAATAATAACAATAATAATGCAAATAGCATTCCACAGGGTGGTTATGATTCTTAAAGTGAATACTTGTAAAATGCTTAGACAGCAACTAGAGCCAGAATCCATAACAATTGTTGACCCTCTTTCTGAAATCATTTTTTACTATCATGACAACTTAAATCAATATCATTGCAATTGTCAGATTACCTGGCTTCAATTTATATCTGATCCCACTACCTGTCAATGAGCTTTTTGAGGAAGGGAGGCATCATATTCATGATTTGTTACACTGTGGGTTGAATCATTATCAATATTCACTTTTTTGTTCATGCCTAAAAAAATACAAATTATTCACTCCTTCAAAATTCAAAATCAAGTATATAAAAATAGATCTCAGTTATTTGGAGAGTTTGTTTTTAGTTTCTTTAATTAATTAAAGTATTTAAAAGATTCCACAAATAGAAAATTTTGCCATTGCACAATAATGTTAGAAATAATGGGGCTTACAGAAGCACACTATGTTTCTTTATGGTGATTATTTATTTCCAAATGGTACTAGCTCATCATCTATTAGGTTAGTCTCATTGAAGAAAGTTTATAAGTACTTTAAAATGTGATATTAAATATTTTAAATGTGGTATTGATTCCCCCCCCAAAAAAAAAGAATTTGAGAAAGCATAATAGGCATAATAAAATTAAGATCAGAATTTGACCCTGGTTAATATCAGAAGAGTCTTACATTAATTTCAATAAACATTTCACTTACTTTTATTAAAATTAGTTGACCACTAGGAATTTTTGAATTTCAAGAATCATGAATCCATTAATATATGCAGAATTATAATATTTCTTCCTTTAACAATGACTATTGCCATAGAATGGAATGGTATGGAAAGAGAAATATGTATTGATTATATTTAATCCTCATATAGAAAATATTTGGTAATGTCAATAGTGTGTATAGGAATATATTTCCTATCTTATTCTAATTTCCTACCTTACTCCTAATCACAGTGAACCTAAAAAGATACAAAAAAAGAGCTCAACTAATGGATAAAAGAGATATATTTAGATAGATGAGAGAAAGAAGATTGATGATAGATAGAAACAGAGTAGGTAGATAGCTGACAAAGAATGTTTTGTCTTTCACAACAATTATTACCCAAATAAAAATAACAAGTGCATGGCCTGTCTCCCAAAACTATAAACTTCATGAGGGTAGAAATAGTTATTTTTGTCACTGTAATATCCTCATTCCCTAGAATATACAATAGTAGGTGCTTACATAATGATCCCTGAATGAATTAAAAAACAAAAAAGTGAAAATAGTTTCCCTCCATTTCTAAAACCAGAGACCACAACCTCCTTGACCCTCACACCTGTAGTGGACCTCAGGATCAGTGCTTGTCTTGCTCTTCCTCAGAGTCCTTCTTATGCAAAATTAAATTCATCCCCAAATCTAATGTGGGAAGTCTCTGAAAAAAAAAATCACAATGTATGTAGTGTGTTCCTCCCTTTTTAACTTCTAAGTAAGGACAAAAGTTCATGGAGTCCTATTAATTTGGTAACCTTGACAAAAATCAGAGACATTGTAAGAGTTTAAAAAGCTAGGCTGACCCACCTTTAGACATTGGGTATAATTGAAGACAATTTCTGCTTCCATTAAGAGCTTTGTTATGTACAGGCTCTGTCAAAAAACTGAGATAAGCCTTATAGCACTGTGTAAAAGCTGCAATTCATCAGCATTCATTTAGCTTGAAACCTGCCTGGAAGATGTGAAATAGATCATTTGACAGCATGTGCTTGGTGATTGTTTTACCTAATGGAAGGCTTTCTAATCTTTTTCCCCATATTTTTTTACTGAAGTTCATATTTTCATATTCCATATCCATATTACTAAAGGTCATATAGAAAACTACACATGAATATTTCTGATAAATGCTTTTGGTACAGATCTAATTGGCAGATTTTATAAATTTTTTTTTTGTATTGATGTAATTGACAGATTAAAAAGTACACCAGTTAAATTTGAATTTCAGATTAAAACATCTAATTTAACTGGTTTCCTATATTTTTATTTGCTAAATCTAAGAAATGTATATGTAAACTACAAAAGCTATTTTAATAATTTAAACATTTTAAATTTAGGAATAGAAATAAATTATTATAATTGTCATATTCTCATATTATTTATTTTATAATATATAATACTTTTCTGTTTTTCTTAGTTCTTTAAAAAATGTTAAAACCTTGCTACCTTCAATGTTAACTGAGTATCAAATGCAGATGAATCAAGGACACATATGAGAGTTCTCCTCAAGTATAGTTAGTTCATTAAGGCTTCTATAAAGTTTCCACTAAGGAATTGGAATTTGTTTTTCAGCTTTAAAATTAATACCCCATGAATCCTCTCAGACATATGCAAATCCCCCTGAAAGAACTGTGATGGTCTCCAAATCTGTGAGACTTAAGTTTAACCAAATATGAATGTCTTTTCTTCAGATAAATTTAGTTTTAGAGAGAAAACAAAGGTGTGTGTGTGTGTGTGTGTGTGTGTGTGTGTGTATGTGTGTGTGTAGGGGGAGATCATTCATTTAGACATCTAGCATTGTGATCCCCCTGGAACTTGTTTCAATTTGTTAACTCACTACTAGGCTGGGTATTTTCTTCCTTCATTCGTCCTCCTGCAGGGATGAAGAGCAAAGCTTATAAGGATGTGAATAGTTTCATTTCTGTGTGCTCACCCTCATTAGTGATTAACTTGAGCCTTTTATTGAGGTCTGCTGACAGAACTGGGTTTCAGGAATCACACAGCTCAGGCATACTTTAGACCTTGGTAAAGTTAAGGAGATAATGAATATCCCCCATAGAGTCACTAGACAGATGAGTTTTCTTGAGGTGGTATTGATAACTCCATGTGGCCAAGATTGCAAGCTTTTCTTACTTGCATTTCTGTATATGATCTATATTGGAAAAACTACTTTAAACCATGTTAAAAATATACTTCTATCTGTGCATAATTTATATTGGAAAAACAGTTTAAACCATGCAAAATACTGCTTCTACATGTCATTATATTCAACTTAACTAATCTTTCATTCTAGTTTTCTATAGTATACCTAAGTTCTATTCCAGAAATTGAAGTAGGAGTTGTGCAAAATCTTTTTTTTTTTCCTAATGGATACAATTATAACACACACTCAGTTCTCATGTGTTATGTCTACAGCTAAACAAAACAAAATCTCCTTTAATTAATAGTCAATTGATACTATATAAATCTTAATACACACACACATATACATTCTTTGAACAAATTTAAATTAACTCCTTGAGATGTGGATATGTCTTATTCACGTATCTTAAATGGTTCATGTAAATTTTTATGGTACACTAATAAGTTGAAACACCTCATGACAACTTTAAGTGTTATTTCTCTGCCAGGTAAATAGGTGTAGAGATGATTTTATAATGGAAGATTAAAAAGTACTTATAGAAGAACAGGGATACTTCCAAATGTTGCACACTATGGAAGTACTTTTTAAAATTTCCCTTTAACCAAAGGGCCAATTAATTATTCACTGTGTATTCTGAAATAAATTTCTATTATGGTTATCAGGTAATTCCTCATTGCATGTAAAAGAAACACTTGGCAGTTCCAGAATATCTTATTTTTTTAATTCAAATGAATATAGATTATCACAATTTATAATAACTATTCTAGAAGTTTTTATTTTTTTCTAGGATCTTAATGCTTGGTAATAACATAAATTATGTATTTTGTAGCATACAATATGAAGAAAGAATACTACTACATACTTAATGATTTATAAAATATATGTATTATCAACCAAAACATTTAAACATATATCACTGACAAACTGTATATTAAAATATTTATCTTTTATTTGCATGAACATGATTGTAGAAGTTTATTTTATTAAGTGTTTGATGTTACTCTTCTTGTCTTTAAACTTTATGTGAACCCTTGCAATATTCAGCACCAGGATGGGTCAGTCTAAGATGGATGTTATTTTGGTATCATTTAACTTTTAGTTCATATATTCTTTTTTTGTTTCAATGTGCACAGATCTACACTTAAATTTAGTAGAAAAAAATTGTCACTCTCTAAAATGTATCAATTAACATCAGCAATCTATTTTAATGGGACTTCAGAACAAAGAAAAGCTCTTCTCTTAAAGCTTTAAAAATGTAATTGGAATCCTTAAAATACACTCCATGTAATTTACTATGAAAGAGAAATAAATGACAGTCTAATATGGTCACATTCCATTTTTTTTTTGTTTTGTTTTGTTTATTCCAGTGAAGACACTTAGAACATCTCATCCTAAAGTAATTTTGGTTTCTTTTGATTTTCAACTTGTCAAATTGTTTATTTCTTATCATGTTTGCCATAGAATGTTAATGGGAATAAATTTCGTTTTGCATGAAAATAAATGTATTTTTATAACAAATTAGAGATATTCTGAAAAGCCTGAACATCATATTAAGAGTTTGTGCTCCTCTCATACTTTGACCTATGAATTATATTCACCTGCTCTCCATTAGGCAAATTTTATGAATTCAAACAGTATGCCAAAAGCATTTTAATGAAAACAGTAATGTATACAGTGAAGTGGAACAAGCATTTAAAATTCCCATGAAGACAATACTTAGTTTTAATTGTTTATTATTTTCTCTAAGAATCTTAGGTAATGAAGTTGAATTTGCATTTATGATAATTTACTTTTACATTTAAGCCTATATCTTTTTACTTTTTGTAATGAAAGTTTTATTGATATATAGTTCATTATTTACTATAAGGGCTGGCCATATCAAAGTGGACAATTGGTTGTCTTTTACAATACTCAAAGAATTGTACGTTCATCATCCCCATTCAGTGTCAGAATCATTTAGCACCCTGAAAATGAACCCAATACCCATTAGCAACCATTCCCCTTTCTTCCCTCTCCTGTTTCTTATAACTAATAATCTATATCTTCATATTTGTCTATTCTGGACATTTTATTTGGCTAGGATAATATAATATATGATGTGTTGTGACTGGCTCCTTTTCTTTTTCAAATCGTTCAAAGATTTATCCATGTTGAAGTATGTATTAACACTTCCTTCCTTATTATGAGTGAATTCCATTGTACAAATATATCATATTTAAATTTAAAGATTCATCATCTGATGGACAGTTGGACTGATTTTTCCTTTTTCTTTTTATTCATAATTCAACTCTAAACATTGATGTGCAAATAATTAAGAGGACATATGCGTTTATTATTTTTGATTAGCACTTAGGAGTCAAATTATGGGCCATATGGTAACTTTATGGATAACTTTAGAGGAAATGCCAATTTTTCTTTGAAATGGTTGCATCATTTTAAAACCTACCAGTAACTTATTTCTATTTCTCTATATATTCATCTACACTTGCTACTGTGTGTATTTCTAACTTTAGTCATTTTACTAGGTTTAACATCTATTTGAGGCTTTGATTTACATTTACCTAATGTATAATGATGCTAAACATTTTTTCATGAATTTTTTGTTTTTTGCTTTTCTTCCTCAGAGAAAGATATATTCAAATCCTTTTCCTATTTTTAATTTGGCCTTTCACTCTTAAGTTGCAATGGATCTTAGTATATTCTGAACCCAAGTGCCATGTAAAATATGTTATTTGTAAGCATTTTTCCCACGCGTGCATTATCTTTTCAGTTTCTTATATTTCCTTTGAAACACAAAAGTTTTTAATTTTGGTGAAGTCCAACTTAAGTTTCCCCCCACCTCTCATGCTTTTGGTGCTATATCTAAGAAAGCATTGCCTATCTAAAGGTTATAAAAAGTTAGTTCTGTGTTCTCTTTTCTAAAAGCTCTATAATCTTATCTTTTACATTTAGGTTTTGATCCATTTTTGTGTTCATTCTTACCTACTGTATGTGGTAGGAGTCCAAGTTCTTTCATTGCAGGTGGATATCCAGCTGTTCCAACACAATTGTTGAAAAAGCTATTCTTCCTCCTCTAAATTGTCTTGGAATCCTAATATCAAATGATCATAACTATGAAGTCAAATTTCTAGACACTCATGTCTAGTCTATTGATTTACTTCTCTATACTTGTATCATACATACTTTATTGATTATTGTAGTTTTGTAGTAATTTTTGGAATCAGAAAGTGTGAGTCTTTCATCTTTGATCTTCTTTTAAATATTATTTTGACTGCTATGGAATTGTCACATTTTTATATGTACTTTAGAATGAGATTGTCAGGGTTTTTTTTTTTTTAATGGCAGTTAAAATTTTGGTAGGGATTGCATTAAACATGTGGATCAAATTGGAGAGTATTGCCATATTGCCATCTAAACAGTAGTTAAGTCTTCCCATTATTTAAGCTTCCTATAACTTCTTCAACAATATTTTCTGCTTTTTGGTCTATAAATCTTGAATTTTTGTTAAGTTTATTTCCAAGTATTTCGTTCTCTTTAATGCTATTATAAATAAGTTTTCTTAATTTTATTTTCAGATTGTGCATTCCTGAGTATGGAAACCCAAGTGATTTTATATATTGATTTTATATTATTCAACATTGTTGGAATTAATTATTGGTTCTAATTTCTTTGTGAATTTCTCAGGATTTTCTCTAAAGAAGAACATGTCATCTGAAAGTAAAGAGAATTTTACTTTTTCTTTTCCACTTTGAATACCTTTTACTTTCTTTCATTGTCTGATTGCCCTGGCTAGGACCTAATGGATGAGCATGATATTAAAGAGAAAGGTGAGAACAGACCTCTGTCTTGTTCCTACTCTAGCAAGCAGCCTTTCCTGCTTTTATGTGATATTCCCTGTGAGTATCTGGTATCCTTATCTTTGTTTTAAAGCCTTTTGTTGGGATTAGGAAGCTTCCTTCCATTCTTATTTTCTTGAAAGTTCTTATCATTAACTATTACAGATTCGTCAAATGCTTTTCTAGCTGTATTAAAATGATTATGTGGTTTTCACCCTAGATTGATAATGATGTACTGTATGGATTGATTTGGGGTGTTTAACTTTTCATTCTTAATATCATAACCATTAGGTAATGGTGTATAATCTATTTTGTATGTTGCCCAATAGGTTTCGTGAGTATTTTGTTAAGGCTTTTGACTTTAACTGTCATGAGAGGTATTTGTTTATAATTTTCTCTTCTTGTTATGTCTTTGTTTTGTTTTGATATCCAGATCCCATAAAATAAGTTGAAAGTGTTTTTCCTCTTCTGGTTTTTTTCAATGAATTTGTGAAAGTTTGCTTAATTTTTTTAAATGTATAATAACATATTTTAGTAAAGCAATCAGGGTTCAAGTATGCTCTATAGGTAATATTTTTATTTATTTTGACCTCTTGTGACAGGTCTTTTCAGACTTTCTATTATTTCTTTAGTCAACTTTGTATTTTGTGTCTTTCTAGGAATGTTTCCATTTCACTTATATTATTTATTTTTTAAGAGAACAGTTATTCATGATAGTCTCTTATAGTATCTCTTAGTTATTTCTTCTTTTTTCCTCTAGTTAAAAATCTGTCAATTTTGTACTTTTGGTTTTGTTGTTTTTCTTCATTTTTTTCTACTGCCTCTTCATTAATTGCCAAGATTATATTCCCGGTAGACATTCAAGGGCAGACAAGAAGAGCATTCTGGAAGAAAGAAAAAAATTCACCCTTTCTTTGTCTTCTAATTCCATCTGGACTCCAAGCCAATTGGATAATGCCCTCCCACATTGTGGGCCACTCTTCCCTACTCAGTCCATAAATTCAAATGCCAATCTCTTCTGGAAATATCCTCACCTGGGGCAGCCCAATAATTCTCAACAAAAGCCAAACCACCTAAGTTTCTTGTTCAGCAGAAGAGAGATAAATTCAATGTCTATGAAAGCATTAAAAATAATTAATCTTTTACCAGCTATCTGGGCAGCCCTTAATCCATTCAAGCTTATGCTCAAAATCAATCATTACGAATACTAACTCCATCATGAAGACTTCATCTTCATAAACTTTATACCTTCCAAAGGCCTCACCTCCAAATAGCATTCTGCTGAAGGTTATAATGTCAATATATGCATTTTGGTGAAGGAAAACACAACCATTCAGTGCATAGTAATTCATATATGTTATTTTGAATAATACCCCTTATTTCTTCATGTGAATTCATGTTTTCTTCTATTGTCCCTTCATTTGAGCCTAAATATTGCCTTTAGAATTTCCTGTAGATTATATATGCCATAGTGAGTTTCCTAATTTTTGTTGTTGTTGTTATTTATTTGAGAATGTGTTGTTTTCTCTTTCATTTTTGGAAAATAGATTTGTTGGATATACTTTTAAAAAATATATATTTAATTTTTAGTTAAAGGTAGACACAATATCTTTGTTTTACTTTTTTATGTGATGCTGAGGATGGAACCCAGTGCCTCATGCATGCTAGGTGAACGTTCTACCTCTGGGCCACATTCCCCCATCCTAGATATAGACTTTTGTTGTTGTTGTTGTTAACTTTACTTTCTCTTTTAGCACTTTGAATATGACACACTATCACCTTTGAATTCCATGTTTTCAGTTTAGAAATCAGCTGATAATCTTATTTGAAGACACCTCATACCCAATGAGTCATTTTGCTGCTTTAGAGAATATCTCTTTGTCTTCATCTTTTCACCATTTGTCAATCATGTGTCCAGATGTAGCTCTCTTTGAGTTTTTGTTACTCAAAGTTCTCTAAGCTTCCTGTATATGTACATAGATATAAAAATGAAAAACAAATTTTAAACATGTTGGTTTTCATTCCTTTAAATATACTCAAAGCATCCCATCATCTTGTTTTCCCTCATCAGCCCCTCTGCCAAGATGATATCTCATTCCCTTTATGTCAACTTCAATAATGTCAGCTTCCCTTTATTGCATCTTATTATCTCTGTGTTGCTTCTGTTTCCTCATCCTTGGATATTCTCCTCCAACTTTTAATTCCTGATATTTCTTCAAACTTCATCTTTAAAATAAACATCCCTTCTTTTCTTTCAAATATATTTCCATTCTACACTCTAATACAACTCTACCTCTCAGAACAGTCTCCCTTTACCATCATGAAGTATAGTAACTCACTTATATGTCAAATAAAACCACATTAGCTGCCTTTTGTAATGATCTTTTTCCTTTACTTCTCCCAACAACACAGAGTTAATGGGAGCCGTTCTGTTGTTACTATTTAACAGATGAAGAAATTCTATCTTAATATCACAATATAGTATTAATCCTGAAGTTTGTTTATTCCAGAGCTCGTGGTTTCAGCCATTTGGTTCTAAGATTCCCAAATGCAGTGGAGTAATCTAATGTAGATGGAGTGCTAGTTTACTGCTGTTGCTGTTCATTCATTTGTTTTAAAAGACCACAGATTAGTCAATTTGAGATAACAGAATGCCATGTACTAGAGCTCTGGATATTTGAATCAATTCTAGTTTTCACTTGAAAGTCCTTAGATCTTCATTTTGTTAGTTTTCACTCGAAAATTGCTAGATCTTCATTTTTTGTGCTTCTTTGTAGAAGAGAATAGAAGTGTAAGTTTGTATACATGA
>NW_026000211.1:22261940-22334440 GCF_001458135.2 Marmota marmota marmota | reverse complement strand
AGTCTTGGGTTTTCATGGATTATCTATGAAGCACAGCAAGTGTGGACTCTTTGGGATTTAGTCAACAGAACAACAAAAAAATGTTATCTGTGGAAAAAGAATACATGTACCTAATTATGACTTAGAATATGATTCTTTGTTCAAATGAGAGGCATAGAGAAAAACAATTAGCCAGGCATGATGGCAAGCCTGTAATCTCAGTTACTCAGGAGGCTGAAGTGGGAAGATTACAAGTTTGAGGCCTGCCTGGGTAAGTTGGTAAGATGCTATCTCAAAATAAAATAAAAAGTCCTAAGAAGGAAGGTTAATCAATAGTGTTAAACACAGAGTAAGATGAAATGCAAGAGTTTGCCCTGAGAATCCTATAATAACTATGGTATGTAAATCAGACATCATGGCATTGCTAGTCAAGCCATAAATAATAAATAATAAAAATAAAAGTTAGGTAAAGGACTCTAATGAGAGGTGGGAGATGGGGAGGAAGAAGAGTGGTTAATTGTATAAAACAAGTCAATATATTTATATTTTAAATAAATTAAATTGTTACATGTAACAACCTACAAATTTGTAAGGATTGTAGGTGACTAAGACTAGTTGAATAAGAACCATCATATTCCTCAAATTAAAAAACATTCTGTGTCGCTGGGTGTGGTGATGCACACATGTCTGTAATCCCAGTGGCTCAGAGGCTGAGGCAGGAGGATCTCAAGTTCAAAGTCAGCCTCAGTGAAAGTGAGGTGCTAAGCAAGCCAGCAAGACCCTGTCTTGAAATAAAATACAAAATATGGCTGGGAATGTGGTTCAGTGATGAAGTACCCCTGAGTTCAATCCCTGGTACCAAAATAATAATAATAATAATAATAATAATAATAATAATTCTGTATCAACACATACCTGGGGAACTGTCTTGATCCACTTGTGTTGCTATAACAAAATGCCACAGACTGGATAACTTATAAAGAAAAGAAATGTATTGCTTACAATTCTAGAGGCTAGGAAATACAAAATCAGGGTGCAATAGCTTTGTTATCTGATGAGGATCTCATCTTTGCTTCCAAGATGGTAACAAACATTTTACCTACTAGAAGGGAGAAATACTTTGTTTGCAGGTAGCAGAAAATCAGAACAAAAGGGCCCTTTTAAACACCCTCTTTTATGGGATCCTAAATGCCACCTGGAAAAGCCTTCATGATCTAATCACCTCTTAAGATTCCTTCCCTTTTAAAATATGTTAAACATTTATTTTAAATATAATACATGCATGTGATACAAATATCAAACAGTATAGAATACTTCAAAATAAAACAGAAATTGTTTTCTCCTCTTTCACCCCTAGGCTCACTCCTAGAAGTAACCACTGTTAACAGCTTCTAATGCATTCTTCAAGAATTTCTAAAACATACCCATACACACAGAATCATAGTCTATGTTCCGTTCTCCACCTTATTGGTTCACTTAATGATCTCTCTTGGAGAACTTTGCATGGCAGAACATTGACATTTACTCCCCTTTTTAAAAAGGTGTGTTAAAAAGCAGAACATACATCATCTTAACCATTTTTAAGTGTATACAAGTGTTAAGTATAGTTACATTGTTGTACAACCAATCTTCAGTATATTTTCATTTTGCAGAAGTAAAACTCTAGGCCCATTAAACAATTCTCTCTCCTTCTTCTCTCAGCAACCATTATTCTGCCTCCCATCCCTATGGATTTGACTACATTCAAAATCTCAGATAAGAGGAATCATACAGTATTTATTTGGGGGGGTACTGGCTTATTTCACTCAACATACTGTCTTTTAGGTTAATCTTAAAGCACATGATCCTAGTAGGATTTCTTTCCTTTTTAATGCTGAATAATATTCCATTGTCTGTATACACTGTTATTTTGTGTGTCCATTCATTTACCCATGGACATTTGTGTTACTTCTATCTTGACTGAAGTTTGGAGAGGACACATTCAAACCTTAGCAGCAGTTAAGGGATTACTTTAGACCATAAGCATATATCAGACAACTGTGATTTCTATTTTTTTTTAATTGGTTGTTCAAACTGTGATTTCTAAACAACTGCTCTCCCCCCTCCTGTTTGCTGACTCTGTATCGCCAATCACATGGAAAAGTCAGAAAGACTTTTTAGTGACCCACAAGAAAATTCACATTGTCTATTACTCAGTAAGTGATTTCAAGAGTCACACCTACAAAAACTCAAAGGAAAACTGATTTCCAATATTGACTGAAAGTTTACACTAACAGGAAACGCAAAGATAATATTAATCCATGAATATTTTTATCTTAAATATTTAAATAAAAATTAAATATCATGGTTATTCTAAAAAGAAAAATCAAGATTTGAAATGACATGGAATTTTAAATCCTCTGTTTCTCTTAGAAATGAGATAAAAATTTCCCCTTAGAAATATTTGCATTACTAAAAAAGGGGAGGGGGCCACTCTGGATGAAAATTTTATTGAAGAGAAAATGTACCTGGATAATGAAAGAATTTGTGTAAAACATTTGCATTTCCAGCTCTTGCAGGGACAAAGTAATGTACTGAAAATCATCTTGACTCTGGTGCCAGATTAGGTGGATTTGAGTCTTTGCTTTCAGGCTTGTTGCCTTTTGGACCTGCGGGAAGGGGAACAAATTTTCTACACTTCTATTTTTCCATGCATCAAAAGAGGGTGATAATATCTGATCTCATTAAAGTCGACTCTGGTGACTTCCTAAGATATCATGGAAACTGGGTAGCACCCAGGAGAAAAATCTTGAGAAAAGTGAGAACAAGTTTAGCATTTCTGAGATCTGAGCAACATCACCCCCTCCACATGTGAGTCTCACACATCAGACAAAATAGAGATGGCGAAGAGACCCCAGCCACTCTGAGAAGCAGATTGTTAACCTAAATGTCATTTTCAGGAAACACCATGGGTGTTGATTAAAGACACGCTGAATGAATGAAACTTACTCTCTTGTTTAGTGTCAAGCTTAATTGAGTGTTTGTGATATGCAGAAATCTTTATATCACAAACAAAAATATTCTGGGGGTACAAATGACATGGGTTTTGTCTACAAGTTCTTTCTGTGACAACCCACCGGTGATCCTGTTATACTAAATTAAATGTGATAATGAGCACCTGACTGACTGGGCTTTAATTAACTCCTTTGATAAGGTGCTTGATGTTTCACTCCTGTAATGTTCTTAATTATTTAAGCTATCACTTAATGCTAATTTATTCAGGGCCCTGCTGAGAACTAAAAAAAAAAATGATGGGGATTTTATATTTATGTTCAGTTTACCCTAAATTTAGTTCAGTTGCTCATATTTTAGATATAAAAAAAGAAAAATTGACAAGTGGGGTATATACTATTTTCATTGCTTTTTATTACTGAAGAAATCATATATAAAAGTTCAAGGAAGCTGTGTTAAAGAGATAGAGATGGTCACCGGGCATGGTGGCACACACCCTTATTCTCAGTGATGCTCAAGGCTAGGGCAGGAAAATCACAAGTTCAAGGCCAGCCTTAGCATTACCTGGTCTCAATTTTTTAAAAAAATATGGAGTGGAGTGGGGATGAAGCTCAGTGATGGAGCATCCCTGGTTCATTCTTCAGTACCAAAATTAAGAGAGAGGAAGGGAAGGATGATTGCTTTTTCATGGCTAATATTAATATATCAGTACCTAGGCAATCTGATTTTACAAAGTCTATAAAAACTTGTAAGTCTTGTTAAAATTCTCTTTGCCACAACTTCATAATAGCCCTAAAATTAGGTAATCTTAAACTTTCATTTTCTATATTTTAATTTTTATTGATAAAAAATTTAAACATTTTAATACAAATTATAACTATGAAAATTGCTTTTATTCATGTAGGATTATGTGAGTGACATGGAATTGATGTACTGTAAATACACATGTATTCCAGTTTTATTTTTTTAAAACAATGTATATGGAAATTATCAGTAGGCCTGTAATCTATTTTCTCCTTTAATTACTCGGGAAAGAAGAAAGTTGAATGAGCCACTTGTATTCCCTTCTAAGCATGCTCACAGATTTCCTGACAATCACCTGATTGTACTAGGTTTAGGAACTGATATTAGCATGAGGCATTTGATCTGTTTATATTCTTATATTACCACTTATACCACCTGCCACATGGAAATCCTAGCTATCAATGTCATTTATATACTCACCATACATGCTTAAAATGTGTTTTTTTTAATTTCATAATAATGTGATAGCATAAGTGGCAGTTTCTTTCTCCCTTTAAATGGCTTCAATCTGTATTATCAGAATTGTTGATATTATAAAGCATCTGACCATAGAAATTCTCCAAGGAAAATCATATTGAATAAGTGTCACTATATTTATAAGAATTCTGAAATTATGAGTGAACTAATAATCAATGTATGCCCAAAAGTACTACCACAATCACCTTTGTTCCCTGGTTAAGACTTAATACCCCTTAGTCCATAAAGTAAGGTTTTGTACAATAGTTACGTCCCATAAAGACAAACTGTAGCTTTAAAAAATATTCCCCAAATTTTGTGTTCAAAGAGATGTATAAATAATTTATGCAAAGATTAAAAATTATAACTTTAGTGATTAAGATTGAATACTAAAGTTATAGATCTCTTTGATCTTTTGTACATGTTTTTTAACTTTAATCAGAATTCTTTAGACATAATAGTCATGTTATACTGTCACATTGCTATCATGCAAACTTTAATAAATCCCTACCTTACATTTGTCAATATGCACTAATTTTCTTTGGACTATATTACTTTTTGAGGTAATGACATCATGAGCAGTTAGAAATTTTAGATTTTTTTCCTAAAGAATAATTCTGAGTTATAATTCCTTTGAACACAGTGATGACCATATATATTGTTTTTCCTCTGAAAAAGTTAAGGAAGATGATTAAATATAGTTCAAAAAAGAAAAAGGAATAATTCCTGTGCTTCCAATTTCCAGGATAATTATTGATAGAAGATGTGAAGTGTTCATGACAGATTTAAAGAGGGGCAAGTAGCAAAAATTCCTATGAAATGAGCTAAGATTTAACAAAAATATGATTTAATATTTAATCATAAATATAATTCTGCAAGTCAACCTGCATCATTAATTGTTAATACACAACCTGGAACAGCCACCCTGGTGTGAAAGGTGAATCTGTAAACATTTGGAATTAGCTACAGGAATCTCTGACCTCAGACACAGGCAAACTGACTGAGGAGGCAAAATCAGTGTGCACAGACACAGAAAGGGATTAAACTGCCCTAGTGCTCATTCCACTATTTCAAGCCTCACCGGATCTCCTGTGCATGCTCATCCTTGGTCAGCTTCAGAAGACTCCTAACCTAATGCCAAACACTGTGTATCTTGATTGTGTATGTTTTTTTTTTTCATGTATTAACTATAAAACACTGCTATCAGCTTCTCCATCTCCCACCTTCAAGAAAGCTGAGATTACAAAGGTTTTCCCCAAGACTTTACATATTGCTAGAAAATCTGTTTTCTTCCAATCTAAAGCCTCCCATTACTTCTTTCTTTTACCTAGTTCCAATTCACTATCTGTATCCTACTTGTTTTATTTACTAATGTATTCACTGTAGCGAGAACATTTAGCGTGAAATCTACTATTGAGTTTATGATATTTTACATGACAAAAAAGAATATCAATTCCCAGAGCATAGATATTGTTCTAATAATTTTTATGGAAATGCAAAACACATGAGGATCTTCTCAAAATAAGAGACAGGTCGCATTCAGTGCCCAAACCCAGTAAGATTTTTCTCCTTACTTAAAAAAGTCCTCAATATAAGTATCTGAATAATTATGTTTATGACAACTTTGACTATAATGTAACCACAGCTCTTACAACAAAATTGTAGTCCTACCTTCTAGGGTGAGATAATTGAATGGAAATATATTGTTAGGTCTTGAATGAAGAAATAGAAAGTATTCAGAGAATGACAAGGTGCTGCTTTATTTTATGTAATTATCAAATATGTTCCAACTAAAAGAAAACTTTAACATTGACCACTTTATTGAAGGCAATAAAAATTTCATTCATTGCATTGTAATTGCTTACTTTCAAGTTTACCAACACAAGACCAATCACTTAAAATAGAGAAATATAATTTATAAACTTAAAATAACACATAACTTGTCTTTCAAATCTATTTTAAGGCAGATACTTTTTCTGACATGATATCTGTTGTAGAACTACTAACAGAATAAGAAAACTTTGAGAAGCAGAAAGATGTAAATTTAAGATGGAGTGAGTCTGTGATGGGGAGTGTTCCTAAGTATACCTATGCATCTGTCCCTTTGAAAGAGAGATTCTTTGTTCTTGTGTGTGAATCTTAGAAATTATAGTATTTAATGGATTTCTGAGTAGTTATAAATGCTCTTCACAGGTCTTCATATGAACTCATTTTAGTGCATTAATGTTAATTCTTTCACATTAGAGTCACATTAGATGGTAATAGAAATTAGTTGATAACCTTGATACTTTGAGAGGATGAAGATAAAAGCATTACTGGAATTTTAGGGCAGGATTTAGAGGCCATTATTTTGCCTTGCAGTAATAATGTTAAAGTGCGTGATCTTTTGAAGCGCATGCTAATTTTTCACAAGTTCAAAAACCTTTTTAGTAATCATATGCATGTAAGAGTTTAAATGATTTACCTCACATGGGTTCCACATTTGTAGAAAGCAAAAATGAATTTAAGCATCTTAAAAATAATCTCTTATTCTATCTCTTCTTTTCCAAATATGATTGTAGTCCATGTGATATACACTAGGTAACTTCCATTTTACTCTCAGACTGTTCTACCTTTAAATGGGTTATTCATCATTCTTAACTCTTTCTACTATCTTCTTTAACTGCATGCCAACCATTTGCTTATCAATTATTACTTAAACAACATACCTTCGGAAAATTTTTCACCACATATTCTAGTAAAATATTTTCACATGAAAAACAATTTCTAGCTGCTAATATTACATATTTTATAGAGGTAATTGGGAAACTAATTGAATATTCTTAAATTCCAATAAAAGAACAGGAGCAAAAGAGTTAATTCTCATTAAAAATAATTAGTGCTAACTTAAGAAGTAATCCTGACTTATGTTAAAATTTGCTGTCAACAAGATGTCAAGGATATTGATGTTTTATTTAAAAAAAATGAACAAATACTTAAATGGCATTTATGAAAGAATTAGTTGATAATAAACAAAGTACTATCATTTTCAAACATCCTCATTCAGTATATGGGAGAGAGGGGATTGGAAGAAATGCTTAAATTTGAACCACTGGAGGCTGGGTCTATCCTTTCCAAACTGAGGTTTATTACTTGAGCTCTGTATCAAGCTGAAAGAACAAAAAACTGACAGTCCTAAGTCAGGGTCTGTATTATTTATCATAAGGTAAACCATGAAATGGTGTCTTATAGATAATTAGAAATAACCTACACATCTGGCAAAAAAAAAAAAAAAAAAAAACACCAGTTCAATAAACTATACTATATCAATTCAACAAATGTATTCAATTTCCAAACATTTTGTAGAAGTAAATTCAGTGACACAGAAACAGAATTATGCTAATTTGATAAATATTTGTTTAAGTTTTTCCATGGCTATCCTAACATTGCCAATCCATTTTATTTTTTTTAAATTGTTTTTAGTTGTAGATGGATACAATATCTTTATTTATTTGTTTTTATGTGGTTCTAAGAATCAAACCCAGTGCTGCACAAGTGCAAGGCCAGTACCTACCACTAAGCTACAGCTACAGGTTGATTTTATTTTCTTTCTTATGGACAAATTGACTTAAGAAATTTAGAGACTAAATTCTGAAAAGATGATATTATCTTACTTCCATATAAATTCAAATCAGACAATACTGAAATTAGCATAAGACTAAATAAATATTTTAATTATCTCCTGATAATAGCTTCCAGGATCTTTTTGAAAAAAAATATAAACAATTTTTTAAAATGTATTTCTTATTACTACTTTTTAAATGGTTGGAATATATAGTTAATCTTTCTACTGGGTCATAGAACATGTGAAGCAAATATGTTTTATATGCAGAGTTAATATGAAATAATTATTTACATCATTGTGAATTAAATAAAGGAATTAGTTTTAGAAATAAAATAGCTACCCACATTTATGTTTATTGTAGATGAATACAAGTAAATATTGTAAAGTGTTAATGCTGTTTGATTCAAATCAAAATATTGCATAGGCTTTTCATTTTCTTGCCCTAAATTTATTTGCACTAGTAGTTCTACTCAGCTTTGATCAAGAATGTTCTCTTTTTACCTGAATATAGATATGTAAAGATCTTGCTTTCCTCATCTAATTGTATGTGGTTTATTCTCAGACTTTTAAAATAAGCCAGCCAGCCACCTCCACCTGATTTAACCATTTCACTTTTTCTGAATATTATTGCAGCCTAAACAGTACCACAACAGGTTCTTAAAAAGTTCTAGTTATGTATCTTTCAAAACTGGTAGGAAAAAAAATCTTGGTCATGTTCATTGGAACTCCCCATCCTCAGTTGTCACCTGTTTGTCCTGTGACTGTCGTCTAAGTCCTACAAATATGTATGCTTTGGTGCTTTGGAGGTTCTTGGTAGTATTAGTAAGTGCTAAATGAAGATCTAAGCTCAGCAAGAGTTTCTCTGGCACTTATAAAGTACTTGCATTATCATACTATCATTAACCTCTCAGGAAAATGAATTCAAATCAATTTTAATTTAACAAAATTGATTTGCTCCCCAAATTTTATCAATATGGACAAAATCTACTAGGAAACCATCAAATCATATATTGATAAAATGATGAATCTACATCATCATATAATGATAAGGAAGGAACAATAGATTGTTGTCTGAGATAACTGTAGTATTATAGTGAACAAAGCCAACAACTAGGGTGTATCTTAAAATGTATAATGTCAGGCTGTAATAGCCCAGAGGAGACTCTAGACACAGAGTTCACGAGGTGAAGGACTTTGTGACCCCTTCTTGGAGGTGGCATCACATTTACAGGGCGGGGTGCAGTCCCTACAGGGAGGAGCACCAGAAACAAAGGCACAGATATGAGAAGAAAGAGAAGCCTCAAAATGGGCAAGAGCTGGTGGTGAGTGAATGATGGGGAATGTGAATGGAAGGAAGCAGCAGGAGCACCCAAGGAAGCCTCGCTTGGAGTCCGACTTTTAAAGAGCAGGTGTCCTAGGCACATCCCGTCTGTCAACATCCTCCGGTGTGTTTTCATTCAATAAGAATGGCAGAACTGCATTTCACAGGAGAACAATCCTCTTTGTGAAACAAAACTTAAGTGCAAAAACATTTCACAGCAAATGATGAATGAGACAATCGGGAACAAAATCATCTAGCACAAATAGAGAAGATAGAAGGAAAGTGAATCCAATCTATCTTTATGTTGCGTTGGTGACATATAGAAAGGTGACTGTGCTCAAGTCTCTTGCCTCTTCAGAAAGTTCCATTCTTCGCTATTAACTTCCACCTTCTTCCATTTGTGTTGTTTCTATGACATGAACAATAAATCCCTATCACAAACAAGCACACACTCATTCACATTTGGGAAAATATGTGAAAATCCCATAGAGCTTTGTTTTTTTCTTAAATATAATCTCAGCTTCTGTATGGTCTTCCTGCTTGAAATCCACAATTAATGAATTGTACTGTCCATTAATATTAGTATTAAGCAATTTTTATTTCAGGAAAGGAGAAAATAAAGTTCAATATTCTATACAGCATCCAAAATCTAGTCTTCTGTTGGCTTTTCTCTGGTCATTTCTGCTGGACCCAAGACACACATTGCTTTGCTCTCCAACAGAGGAGTTCTCACTTTGCAAACTTTACCAGTCACTGGGAATGTTTTCAAATTATGAAAAAGTTTTTTTTTTCTAACTTATATCATTTTTTTCTAAAATAACCTTGATGTCAATTTTAACTTTCAGTGCTTTCCTAGGAACTTATGGCCTCTGTGGGGTATGCACAAATACTTCACATGTTTTTACAAGAGAAACTGCTTTTTGCATGTTATCTCATTAACTGAATAAAATCATTGAATTAAGTCAACATATACTTTAGAAATAGACTCATGGAAATTAAAAGGGTGATATGTATCTGAATTTTTTATTTATTTGTGAAGTGAAATCCAGTGAAGAATCTGTTTAACTATTTAATATTAGCAGTACACCCTCATGTCTCCTGGAGGAGAGGTGAGCTTATTAACAGACTCAGAAGCCGATTTTCATACATTAACATCTCTTTCATCACACGTCTTATTTACTTTAATGAAAATAATAAAAAAGTACTTTCGAATGATGCTTCCATTTCACATGAAAGACTTTTCATAAAACTTGTCATTGTAGTCTGTAGTCTCCAGGAACGGTAATTTGTTAAAACTCTCATTTATTTGAGAGCTTTAAGTTTTGTTATAAGTTGTTTACCTGGCTTAGTGCAATGTTCTTAATGCTATGATGTTCTCCCTATGATTACTAAAATGATTTCCCCCTATATTCTTGAAATTGAATCTACGTTCAACTGGTAGGCTCTGTGCTCTCCCCAGAATGATTTATAAACCTGTCATTTTAAAAGATAACATGGAAAATCTTTCAATGAGGTCCAATGGCACTGCTAACTTTCTGTAACATAATTTCCACTATCTAAGTATACTGAGAGCATAATTTAAAATCTAAAGCAGCTAACTTCCATTGTTGGAAAGGTAGAGAATATAATTTTTAAAGATAAAACACTCCAGGTTTTAAAATGCTACCCTGTTTCTTCAATTAAACAGTACCTTGGCATTGGAGACTAACTAATTTGCCACCAGATAACAGCAAGGGTTTCAACAAAATGAATGCTCTCTAATTTTTTAGAAAGACTTCTAATTTTATGAGAAAAAAAGTCACTTTTCCATAACACTGCAGGAATACAAACAAGCACATCTTTCACCAACAAAGGGAACACCTCACCAAAACTTACTACTTGGTTGTTGATGTGGTAATGTCCAGAAAAAAATGGGGGGGAATATAAAGGCATAAGTTGAGTAATCATTTTTACTATATAGGAAAATGAATAAATTAAGATCAACACATCTTAGAAAATATTTGAAGATATTGTACTTCATACTATAGTATAATTCTCTAACATTTAAAGTCAGACACCTGTTTTTGGAATTAACTTTGTAAAGTTTAGTGCTATAAAGAGCTTAATTAGTCAACATCTTCGAATAATTTGTAGAAAGAAAGGAGAGAGTACAGTACTCATGAGGATGGAAGTTACGCCACTCACAGACATAGCATTGCTTACTTTCCACTGAACAGATTTTCAAAGTTTCTCATCATCTCAACACAAAGGGCATCAAAAAACTGTAGAATGGTGTCTTCTGGTCCCAGCTCAACACACACACTTATTGTTAGACTTTAGTAAGGAGCCTCTTATAATTTGGATATGTGGTGTCCCACAAAAGCTCATGTGTGAGATAATGCAAGAATGTTCAGAGGCGAAACAATTACAAGCATTGTAACCTAATCAGTGGCTTAATCCACTGATATGGATTAACTGGATGGTAACTGTAGGCAGGTAAGATGTGGCTGGAAGAGGTAGGTCATTGGGACATGCCTTTGGGTTTATATTTGTCTCTGGTGAGCAGATTCTGTGTCTCTCTGCCTCCTACTTGCTCTGTCCTGAGTTGCTTTCTCCACCATGCCTTTCCACCATGATACTCTGCCTCACCTCGGACCCAGAGCTATGAAGGCTGTAGGTGACGATGAACTGAATCGCTGAAATCATGACCCGCAAAATAAATTTCCACTTTTAAAGTTGTTCTTGTTAGTTCTTTTGGTCAAAGCAGTGAACAAGCTGACTAAAACAGAGCTATCTACCATTAATTTTATTCATAGTTATTCCTTTTGGGAATGTGTAACAATCCAAGCCCTCCATCAAATAAAACACAGGTATAGTTAACAATATATACCATGAAGAGAACTCATTGAGTGCCTTTAAGGAGTTTCTAATGTTTCATGAACTAATTCATCAAATAAAGTTAAAAATAAAGCAATTTAGAATTTGGCAAAGAGAAGTCTTTTCCTACTCTTTGAACAACAACAACAAAATTCCTTGAAGGAATTAAATTTCATAGAGCTACAATTGAACTGAGTATTATGAGCATGCAAAATATGCAGCATCCTTAGTAGGTCAAAACCCTATATATTGAACAAAACATACTTCCACTGAAACAAACGCACTCATATGCCAATCTTTAATGTTGCATACCTTTGCAGATCAAGGAATCTACTCTGAATTTGTAAAGCTTTGATCTAAATTTAAAAAGTGTACACTGTGAGTGGAGAGGTGCACTCCTAGCCCAAACTCACTGATTCATGATGGCAGTTATTTTTTAAATCCATTATTTTTTGGAAAATTAATTATTTTGAAAATCTATTGCACTTCATATATACCCTCAATTTAACACAGAAAAACACCCACAATGACCAGAAGTAAGTTTGCCATATAAGATTCCCAAATTAAAATGAGTGTCTTGTATTTTATTTACTAAACCTGGCAGCCCTTCTCTAAAACTCCAGCTATCTCTCCCAATGATTATTGCACCTAGTGGCTAGAATGCTCAAAATTTAAAAATCCAACGAGGAGAAGGAACTAACACCAGCCATTATAACAGCTGACAGATACTAAATATCTATTGCTGAAAACCACACAAACTAAATGATAGCTCATTACTCTGCTTTAACCCAATTTGAATCTTATTCAATTCTCATGTGTCTGGGCTAAAAAAATAATTTGGTTCAAACAAATTTTTTATTCCCTCTTGTTATGTTTTTAGCTTCTGACTTCTATCATAAATGCTTAAATGGCCAAGGCTTGAGCTTAATATCAAATAATCTGAACATAAATCTTGGCTTCTGTCTTTAATTATGAAAATTATGACCATTATGAAGCTCTTCTTGAATATACAGAAATATTCAGTGTTTTAATTAGACTTACTTTACTTGAGTGTTAAAGGAAGCAACAGGCCTGTGACTGCCCGGGCACTAATAGTACATAATATAGCCAATTGCAAATAGCAGTCTAATTTGTTGATTTCAAGTGAAGTGTAATTATATTGCTTCATTTGCTGAGCAAATCATATGAGAGTTTCTCTAAATCAGCCTGATTGTGTAATGAAGAGCTAATTACAAACAGCAGTGTTCTTGCAGTAAATTTATTGTAAGAGCTAATGCCAGGTTGGCTCCATTGTGACAATGGCTCATTAGTACATTAACAAAAGCAACTGTGGGAACATGCCCAAAGCAGGGCTACCGGTCTCTCGGTTCCCGAAGCTGCAATGATTACATCCTTCAACATATAATTACCAAGAAAATGGTATTTGATTTAGGATTTGGCAATTTTTTGAAAAGAACTAAAGGACATTTTTAGAACAAAATAAAATGGTTTGGAAGGCCTTCTTGTCAAGCTTAATGTGTGCTTCATTACACCAGGTGTGCCCTGGAAACTTAATTTAACCAGGGGCTCTTTTAGATGCTAGGCCATTCTTGAGGACTGACTCTGACATCTTATGATCCAAATGGAATCTGACACATGTGTGACTATGAAGGATAGATTCATGCTTCTCTTGCATCGAGGTGGTGTTAGGAAAGGAAACTCCTACTAAGTGAACGGAACAAAAGATCCATAGCTATAGATAGTTCCATGTTACCTAGCATCTTTGTGTTTAGACAGGGGTTTTTGACCTAATTAAATGGAATATATTTGGAAACAGTCACTGGACCCATGCAGCTGGGTTTTATAAATTAGCTTGTTCAGCTGATTTTGGTCTTAAGATGACTGTCTTACCATTTTCACAATCCCAAATGGCTTCTTCTTTAGAGTACCCAAAACTACTCATTAATCTCTTCCTTTAATTGATTTCCTTGATTATCACAGAGATTTTCTTTCTCTGTTTGTTCTAATGTAGCACTTTAAAATTCAGACCTTTCTAGAATCATTAACAGTTCAGTACATCAGTTCATGACTTTATGTTGTGACTTTTATGGATAGGCCTCCTCCCAAAGATATCCATAGTACTATGTCTGCAACTGACAGGCTATGGTCAGTTCTTAAAGCAGTTTTGGTAGATTGATGTTATTGAATTTTAAGTTGCTATACCTTCAAAGGTTGTTCAAACATTTTGACAGTTAAAATTTAACTTTCAGTTAAAATTTTGTTTTAACTTTAAAGTTAAAACTTTAAAAGTTTTAACTTTCAGTTAAAACATTTTGACAGTTAAAGTTTAACTTTCCCAGTTAAAATAAATCATAAAAGGTAGCCTTGCAAATTTTAAATGTACTCTAACTGATGCAAATTTTATGTATTATATTTGTATTAATACAATTACATTTTGAGGTGGAATGAAAAAGTATTACTTTAAAATATTTTTTTAATTGTATGTGGACACAATACTTTTATTTATTTTTATGTGGCACTGATGATCAAACCTAGTGCCTCACATGTGCTAGGCGAACACTCTACCACTGAGTTACAACACCAGCCCTGGATTATACATTTTTAAGCAAGCAAAGTGTCAGAAACATTTTAGTAGATAAATTATAAAAAGAAAAAAAAATGTGTACTCATGCTAACTAGAAAATTTAGATATAACATGTATAAAAATTATGTTTGTATGTACAAACTTGAATTATACTCATTTTCCTTTTCATTCTGGAAACTAATTGCTTCAGTTCATTAACAACACAGAAAATATTTTCTAAGAGGCATGAGAAAATTGAATAAAACAATCAGATAATAACTCTGCTGTTCTTCAAGTTCTAACTGTAAAAATTTCTTTTTACTTCTTATCAAATTTATAGTAGAAACTTTAGAAAGTTTTATAGATGAAGAAACCAAGCCACAAGTAGGAAAAGTTTAGTTGCTCAAGTTTTTACAACTAATTGGTTGTTGAGCAGAACTGGTAATATTTATTTTCTGACTGATAGCCCTCTCCTCTTAGTTTACTAAGCTTAGTTTGTTATATACTATGGTCTCTATCTTAAATGATAGCAACACACTTAAAACTTTATATCGAAGAAAGGATATATCTTTATTTTCCTGTTCTTCAAATTTATAGTTTATTTGTATTTTCAAGAATTCACGAAAGCCAAATATTAAATAGCTTTTATGCCTATACATGTGCATTACCAAAAATCCAGTTCATTCTGTATTCTATCTCCTCTTGTTAGTTTCAGAAATCATTTGACGTTTACCATTATTTTTTACAAATCATTTAAAATGGATTAATTCTATTATGACTTATATTTTTATACTTTTATCATTACATGTCAATTACAGCAAAATTTATGGAGTTTTCAACATATTTTAGGGTCATCTGAAATGCACATAACAATTCTATAGTTGTAGGCACTATTCACAGTCATGCTTCATCATTGCATGATACCCATCCTTCTCATCAGCCTTTTAATTTTTATTATTATCATTACTTATCATATTATCCAGTATGAACTTTACAAGATTGAAAGTGTAAGCAGGAAATTCAAGGGAATGCCAACAGTCCAATGATTAATGCTTTGAGTGATGTAGAAGAAAAAACATATTTATCTGAAAATCAACAATGAAGTAAGCTGCAGTAAGGTGATAAAAAATTCATGAAGATGCAAAATTATTCAGGCATGTGACAGACTCTATGGCAACAATTCCACAACTTATATTAATGTCTTCTTTGTGCAAATGTAGCATTTCTTTCATGGACATTACTGTCACTTCATATATCAATGCTTCACTGTTTTGATTTGTTTAGAATCTATTTGAATAACTCTTAGTAAGATATTGAACTTTATATTGGGGAAAATGATCAATCATTGTGTAATGAATTCACTTTTGGATTATGTCTATACAACAAAATATAAAATTAATATTTGCTTTATTTGGAGATTCAAGCACAAGGTGCATTGGTTTCATAGATGAATGACAGCATTTGACTATATTGGAATCTAAAGAAACCATATCCATCATTAAAACATATAGTTCATTTTGTTCTATGAAGAATTAACCTCCTTAAAGAGAAAATGAATTGAACGTTTTGCTAATTCCATAAGAGAGCTCTACTACCCTATAATCTACAAGCCCAGGTAGCCTAAGAATATGATTTTTTTTTCCTTTCAAGATTTCTGTGTAGAATGCAGACTCAAATCTTTATTCTAAGAGCAATAATTTTCTAATATATTATTTTGCTAAACATTTTTTGAAAGGAATACTGAAATTATGGAAAATATATAGGAAGCTAAGTTAGGAAATTTAATCTCTTGATACTAATATGTAAATTGTAACTTGTTTTTTTCTTCTTTTTGTCACAGCATTTGAGGATTTTGGTAAAATACCTCCCTGAAATTGTTTCTTGGTATCCCTTATTTTTATAGTGCTTGAAAGCCTATCATAAAATACTCTTTGTGTGAGGGTATTTTTTTTTCTCTGTGAATTTTCTATTTAAAACAGAAAAGAGTACATTTAATCTGTTATTTCTATTCCTATATCTCTATCTATACAATATAGCTCATGGAAAAATATGGAATTTTAAAGAATGAAAAAGACCTGTTAGGAATTTGTAGGTGTCCTAACCAAAATTATCTTATATAACAAAACAAAGTTTAAATATAGGTATGTGTGCAAGTGAACCATTTTGTTATAAATTTATGTTTTACAAATATAAAGTGCATAAAAATAAATTATGTATTTGAAATAAAAGTACTTCTATACTTTTTTTCTACTTTTCATCTCATGTTTTCAAATTGTTCTCCACTTAAACGGAAATCATAAACTATTTGAGGTAACTACTAATACTGGTTGAACTAAATTGATGATCTCCATAGGTGAGTAAAGATGATGAGTATTTTCAATCCCAAAACATTTTATTAAGAGTAGGAATCTTTTAAATCCTGGTATTTCTATTTGAGAAGAAAACTTACAATAAACGGCAAAATACAAAGTTTCAGTTGAGGGTGTGTTCCATCTTTCCATATGCACCTCATGATGTTGGAATTTAAGGGTTAGAAAAATGATTAATAATTATTTAGATGTAAATAAATCAGTTAATGTATTTATGTTTATACAGTAGTCTGCAGTCATCATCATTCTTTATCACTTAACTCAAGATGGCAGAGTATGATCTTCTCATCAATATTTTAACTAAAAAGCAGGGAGCTCACATTTATTGAGCATCTATTATGTGCTAAGTGCTGTACTAGATGCTTTTTAATGAACTATGTTGATTAATTCACATACCTCCCTAATAACACAGGTTGAAACCAGGACTTAGAAAGATTTGGTATGTTGCTTTACCCTACACAGCTCATAAATGTAAGAAGATAACAATTTCCCTATTTTTCTGTTTTCACATATTAGGCTAAAATATTCTAAAATAATCAGAAGAATATATATATATATATATATATATATATATATATATATATATATATTAGAAATAAAATAGCACAATAGTTTTTAAAATCTAAATAAAAAATTTCTTTATTCACTTTTATTACATGAGATAGCTATATCTTTGTATTTTTATTTTATGTTAAAGCGAACTTATACAATCATGAAGCTTATATGATTATGTATTAAATACATATACATTGTTTGTACATCCAATGTGTAGAACTCTATTGAATAATTTTTAAGTTTAACACCTGAATAGAAATAAATTTAGAAAATAAAAAAAAAACATAATCTTGTTTATTGCTACTAAAGGTATCTCTTAAAATATTATCCGTCTCTATGCAGCAAGTGAGAAAATAACACTCTATATTTCAGGAACATTTAGCTTGTGACACCGGCATCCCTTAGGAAATATGACTTACTAATTAGCTAAAGTCTGGATGAGTCATGCCATCTCTTATTGTTTGCAAAGTTATTCAGCAAAATAATTTCTTAGTAAGAAGGTATTCTAAATGTGACCTAAATTGTTTGGGCCCCCAAAGAGGTGTCAATAAAGCTACCCCAAACCATAACATAAAAAGACATCTTATTGTTAAATTTACTGTGATATACATGGGAGCTCAAACACCATCAGTTAATTGTATTGGGTTTTTTATTGGCTCTTTTCTCTCTCACTTTATTTTCTGGGTTGCTTTATGATGTTGTGACACATTGATTTTTTTCTCTTACTCTTCATACCAACAAAGTCTATAAGAAATAAAATATCTTTATTGTTATATAACAGCACAGCAGGCACCACATTTATTATGAATCTAAATAAAGAGTGGAAGAGTGGCTTTTCATTCTGGGTGAAGGAAAATACATTTGAAGACACCCTAAGGTATTAAAGGTCATGATTGTGACAGATTAATTCCAGATGAAATGAACTATGCCATCCTAAAAGGAAAACCTGTTTGATTTTTTTTCTTTTGTTTAATTTTAATTGTGCATCTTTAATATGTGAGTCTAAATATGTTTAGTCAGCAAACAGGAGTGTGTATCCGCTGATAAAGTAGTTAGTTACATTAGGAACGAAAGGCTTTCAATATAGTATGAAATTGGTGAAGATTTATATAAGCACTATGGGGTGAGTTCTTATTATGGAAAATGATACATGACGACTAAAGGGAAAAACAAGATTAAATCAATTGGCATTGGTGATGTCATAAACCACTAATGCAGTTTGAGTAGTTTATAAGTATCAGAGGAGGCTGGTAATGCAATTACTACATCAGGATGCAATTGCAATCTGTTTGGGGCCTTAGAAATAAACTCCAAATGAGTCGTTTATTTGCCCTGAGATAATGATAACTGTGACTAAATGTCCCATCTGAAGGTTTTCCGTGAAGTTGTCTTCCATTTGTTCTGTGGGAGAGCAAAGGTTTGAAAAATGATGATGGCATGAGCTAAAAGCATTGCCAGTGCTTTGTAACCTTTTTCACCTCATTGCACATGTTGGGGGGAAATGTACAGCACACTGGAATATACAGAGGAGGCTTTTTGCAGTTATATGCTCCAGTGCTCTCAGGGCTAAAGGACAAAAATCTTGGCTCACCATCAGCATGCTGCCTGGGAAACCACTATGCTACAGAAGATGAATTGAAAACCCCTGGAATGCATGCAGCGTTCATTTATTTCTTTGACATATGGTTATTGAATGCCTGTTATATGTCACCTGCTTTCTGAATTCTGTGCATACAGTAGTGAAAAAAATCACACAAATATCCCTGTCTTCATGGAGTTTATATTCTGAGGGGGAGTCAAGTTAAAAGACGACAGCATGCTATGTAGTGATACTCTTAATAATAAGAAGAAAATGTACAACAAGTAATGGTGAATTTGAAATATATTTTAGGTAATTAGGTCAGGGAATGCCTCACAGAAAAATAAATTTTAATGAATAGTTTTATAAAAGAAGATTGTGTATGCAAATTCTATGTACCATTGTTTGAAGGAGTCTGAAACTATATTAATTTTTTTTTAGTAAAAATCACAAACATAGAATTATGTATTCTGGGGCAAAAGTGTAAAAATGGAGAAATGTTGTTTTTTTTTTTCATTTGTAACTTCGAGAATAGTCTTTTGATTCCTTTCTGGGAGAGGATAGACAAAATTGTGTAGGAAAATCATGAGCCTAAGGTAGTTGCTAGTTTGAGGTCCTTGTCTCATCCATAAGATTCAATCTGTTAGTATACACTGGGTAATCAAGAGCTGAAGACAAAGTAGGCCAACAAGTTTCCCAAATAATTACTGTGGCCACAGAAGAAGGGATAAACTAGATTTCTATACCAAGTCTGCATGAAAAAGGAAACAAAGAAAAAAGCAGAGTACATCTCTGTTCATGAGCCTTGCAACACTAACAATCTGATTGGCCATCCAGGATTATACCTTGTATCTCTGGTAAGTGTAATATGGAGAGACAAGACAAACTTTTGCTTAGTATTCATTTGGTTAATCATGACAGGGCTAAGTATAATTCTGTTATCTCAAATTACTGCTCACAGCAGGAGCAGTTGGGGATCAGGATTAGCATCAATAGAGATCATTATCCAAGCATGTCACTTTGAACATAAATAATGCTTCTTCCTAAACACTTCTGCAAAGTTGCCACAGTGTGAGTGGATCTGATGAGTGGTGGCCTTCAGAAGCCAGGACAGTGTTACCATGAAGCTCAATCAATCACTGAAATGAGTAGTCCTTTCTGGAAAAATGCTGCAGTCTGGAGAGGATTGGTGAGCAGAGTCCTTCCAAAATTCCCTTTAGTGGTACATTAGGTGTCCACTTCCAAATCGATAATTCTTTGAGTAGCAGTGAGGAGGAGTCTCCTATCTCAACATTTGATTATGGCTTCTATGCTATGAGGCAAAAGTGAGAAGTATTAGCTCCAGCCATGTGCCAGGGAGCCTGAGATTGGACTGGATGAAACAGGAGAGGTAGGAACAGAAGACTTGGTCTGAATCTCCCTGTTTTTCTGAGCAAATTGATGTGCCAACATCATAATCTGAGACCGATTGAAATATGAAAGTATTATTTGCACGCCAAATTGTTTATAAAAATACTCAAGAAATAGACTCTTAATAAATGTTAGATGAATCTACAATATTTTGCCATTATGACTAAACTTCATAAATTACCATAATATCACATTTTAAGCTTCATTGAAATTAAACTTTGAAATATTAATTTGACTAACAATGAAGTAAGAAAAAAATGTGACAAAACCTTACAAATGTTAAACTGGTTTATGATAACAGAGAAAATGAAATACTTTGTCCCAAGGTAGTTTTAGGCTTTTTTTTATATTTGCTACTATATTTATTATACTAGTCTAGGCATTTAATATCAATGAGGAAGCCAGTCTCCAAAATGATCCTCAATAATCCCTGCCTCTTGGAATTCAAACTCCTATATAGTATCTGCTGTCCTTTTTTCGGATTGGTGTGTGTGTCAGTCAGTTTTCCATCACTGTGACCAGAATAACTGAAAAGAACAATTTAGGAGAGGAAAAGTTTATTTTGAGCTCATTGTTTTAGAGATTCAGTCTATGGTGAGGCAGACCATCATGGCAGAAGGGCATAGCAAAGAAAAATTTCCTGGCTATGGCAACCAGAGAGCAGAGAGAAGGAAGGAAAGTCAGAGGAATAAGATGTATAATTCCCAAGGCAAACCCCCAGTGACCTACCTCCTACAACCATGCTCCACCTGCCTATAGTTACCACCCAGTGAGACCATTGAAATTATTAATCCAGCAAATGGAATAATCCACTGATTGGTCTACAGTTCTAATAATCAAACCATTTCTCTTCTAAACATCCTTGCATTAACATAGAAGGTTTGGGAGCCACCCCAGATACAAATCATAATAGTTGTGTGTCTAATAGCATACAGCAAAAGTTACAATGTATAACTTTGGAATTGAAACTACAAATACTGTGGCTCACACCTTGGGTGCCTGTGTATTCATTTTCTCTGTGACTTTCTCTATGTCTGTCTGTCTGTCTTCCTCTCTCATCACATACTCTGGGGAATCCCAGCTTCCATGGTATAGACAGCCATATAAAGGCTGTCTTGGTGAGGAACTGAGATCTCCAGCCCACTGTCATGTGTGTGACCTAGAAGTGGACACTTCTACCCCCAGGGGAGGCCTCTGATTCTTGTATCTTTAGATGACATTGAAGTTATTACTTCACGAGAGACTCTTGACCAGAACTACCCAGCTAAGTCTCTCCAAGATTACTGAATTGTCAGATAGCATTTGTTTCTTGGTGCCACTAATTTTTTATACAGCAGTAGATAACTAATTCAGTTTGTTGCCATTAAAAAAAGAAAATTAGCCAGGTGCAGTGGCACACACCTGTAATCCACACCGCAATCCCAGCAACTCCACAAAGGATCACAAGTTCAAGGTCAACTTCACCAACTTAGTGAGACCATCAGCCACTTAGATACTGTATCAAATTTTTTAAAAAATAAAAAGAGCTGGGGATAGAGCTCAAATGGTAAAGTGCCTCTGGGTTAAATCCCCATCCCCCCAAAATAAAAATACAAACAAATTTCCTTTCTTAGTAGATTCACATATTAAAAATATTCCTCACTCATGCAGTGTTCATTTCTTATATATTCCAAGTAGGGCAGCTCTCCTGCATAACTGTGGCTCAAGTGACAACTCTGCTCAGATTCAGGTTATTCCTACCTTGTGACTCCATCATCTTGGGGCTGCAAAGTCACCTTATTTGGCAATGGAAGACTAGCCAAAGAAAGAGAGTGCAGAAAGAGAATGAGAAAATGTATTTGGTGGGCCAGGCTTGAAACTGGCATGCCTCTCTTCTGCCACAATCCATTAAACTCAGTTACAGGATCCAAATGAACTGCAGATTAACAACAGGCTTGGCCAACATATACCATTATCTCTGTTGTTCTTACTACTAATGAATTGTGACAAAGTTAGTAGCTACCAAGACAGCGTCTGAGTAATGAGAACTCTCCAGCAGACTTTTGACAATTCTGCAGGGTGGTAACACATGGACTGTGTCATTCATTTTAAGAAATTGTCTTTTAATTAAGAAATATCTTCAAATGAGAAGGTTTTGCTTTTAAGAAGTTAAAGTAAATTAAATATGAGCAATAGCAGAAATGTGTAATTTTTATATTAAGACACGGTAATCTGAAGACAACCAGACATGACATGGAAAGTTAAATGATGCCAATTGAAAGCATCTCTGAATATCATTTAATTATAAAAAGAAATTCAAATATAGACTCTGAAATGTAGTCCATTATAAAGAAGTCATCCACACAATTCTGAATGTGATGCATTTAAAATTACTATAAAATACATAACATTAGGAAATGATGATATAGTCAAATCTAAGACTGGGCTTGTAGAATTCCAAATTCTCTTAGACGCGTGGTTAAAGAACTTTACAGGCTGAGGCAGTTTCCTAGAGCATGATTTTAAAATATTTTAATAGCTCAACTTTCTTTTCCCAAGTGAAATTATATATGGGGCATATATGGGGCAATGTAAATATATATTTAAACACACACACACACAAACACACACACACACACACACACACACACACACGACACATGATAATGTCACCCAGTGTCAATCTTCAGTATTAGGCAAATAAGGAAAGAAAAAAAACCTTTATTGCTTATTCAACCCCTAAATGAACTATCCCATATCTTTATGTTTCTCAGAGATGTAATTTAGAAAATACATTAGTTAAGATTGCATTTGACACCAAGCAACAGAAAATCCAACCTCTTAGTCTTAAATGAATTTTTTGTTAATATAACAAAATACGAAGGTAAGTGAGTCTATCGTGTCAAGCTGACATCTCTAGATTCTTCTGGCTTTTCCCTAATGCTGACTACTTCAAAGCCATAAAATGACTATTACAGCTCTAGAAACAGAGCCACATTCTCAGCAGGAAGGTGAAGAAGAAAACAGCAGTGCCTGTCATTTCAAATCTCTCATCAGGAAAGAACACATTTTTCACAAGTTCCTTCATCCCCAGCCTCAGCTGACTTCCACTTAATTCTCATTAGCCAAAATGGAATCACATCACTGTTCAGAGCTGAGACAGGCTGGCAAAGCAAAGAATAGGGAAATCCTGATTGACTTCAACAGGATTCATCACTGGGGACTGGGGACTTGCCACCTCAAATGAGAAGGAATTTCTGTTGCTCTAAACAAAAGAAGGAAAAAGACACTGGATAGGCGATTAATATTTACCACAAGTAGATGCTCCATAACCTATGTAGCTGTACTTTGATTACAGCATCTTGATTACATCCTGGCAACTTAATATTGTAACATTTCCCTGGAGGCCTTCTAACTTAACAGAAATATTGGGTCTAGTAATGTATAATACTTGAAAGCAATTGTTTATAAGCATATGCCATGATAACAAATATTCCCCTGTAGGTTTTCAAAATAAATGAAAAGAGTTGCAGATGGATCTGCTTTACAGCCAAGTGTATTTCCACAAGGCATCCTGAACTGAGATTAGGCACCGGAATTAGGGCTTTCACAATGACCAAAAATGCATGTGCTGATAACTTTACTTGATGTTAAAGGGTATAATTTATCTTCCTTGTATTAGTTTTTCTTGCTATCTGTGGAACTGGAATAACATGATATCCTTACAGAGATTATATAGATTACTTGGAAAGGGAAAGCACTCTATGTTTCCTAAGTGCTCAATAAATTACATGTATTAAATTGCTATTGGTTTGTTTGACACATCAGAAAAATTTCATTGGTATATTTGTAAGATACCCTTTCAATTTATCTTTATTTTCTGATGCCTCCCTGGGTTTCTAGCAGTATAAAATAGTTCTTATTTTCATCTCCTGTATAAAAGACAGACTTTATCTACTCGAATTTCCTGAGGTGTGAAGAAACTTTATAAAGCTGCTTATGTGGATGTTGAATCACAGGAAAGTTCTGTATCTTCAAAAATAAGAGATAATTTGTAGGATATTTTAAAATTTTTACTCCTTCTGGTTTCATTTTTCCTTAATATTTATCAAACTTGCTATATTCCTATTTAATCACAATTTAAGATACTGATACAAAAGATGCCTTCAAACTAGTAGTTACAATCAGACTTAATAATGCCTTCATTATTTATTAGACATTTTACCCTTAGAAAGTCATTTCAAATCTCTGGACCTCAAATTTGTCATTTAAAAAATAGGGTAATGCTATATTGCCTAATTTCTGTACAGAATTTCCATAACCAAAACATGGAGTTGTATTTTCTGAAGAGCTCATATTTCCAGTTTATATGTGTATACAAAATTTGGTATAATTATAGACTAATTTAAACTAAAAACCAAGTTTATTCAATATGATAAAAAATTTTAAACTAAGAATGCAAAATACCCACTGTAGATTTTTTTCTTGATACAGAATGAAAAATAATTTGGTTTGTGTTCTATTATATTTCATGCACAAGTGGATATGTAGGTTTATTAAATGTAGGGAGCATGCTAAACTATCTGGAAAATATGATAGCTTTAAAAGAAAACTATAAACCTGCAGAAAATTGAATAAAAAAATAACTGAAAACAAGAAAAATATCATACAACTTGTATGCTTTCCATGGAATTAACACAGACACCAGGTTCATATCTGACTTAGGCACACCTACACTGAGATTCATCTTTTTAGTCCATCAAAAGATATTGGCATACTCCACAAATGAAGTATGGAATAGAATGAAGGTTCTCCCCTTGAATTTATATTCTAAGAACAGAGTGTCTGAATAATGAAGCAAGAATTCAGGAGAGACTCATAGACAAAATGCTTTCTTTAACATTATGCTCTTTGAAGTTTTCATTCCTTAAAAACTTTTATTTGCACTCAGCCCAATGGCCCCACCCAACTCTGTGGTAAAGTAGAAACTAGGAAAACCCAAAGGGAAGCACTTCTATTTTTTCCACAGTCTGCCCTTTTATATAATAAATATTCATTTACTTCTGTTACTTCACATTTATTGGAAAGTTCTCAATATCTTCCCAAAAATATTCCAAGAAACACACAGGCATCACACATAACTCAAAGTTGAAGACATTTGTGTAGACTGGCCACTAGATCTAAATATGGCTCCTCTTGGTATGAAGTTATAAAACTGAAAAAAGATGAATTATCTCCCCCACTGAAATACACACACACACACACAAACACACACACACACACACGCAATCAGATAGCTGAATAAGTACACATATTATTGAAACTTTGTCCATTAAAGCCTTTTAAAACCCCATCCCTTTCTCAATTTTGTAGGATTACAAATTTCTGACCTCTCTATTATCTTTTATTGAAGCTTGTTGACTGTCAAGATTTTTCTTACCAAACATTATCAAGAGCACTCTTAATTTGCTACTAATTTTTGCTTTCTAGCATTTTCACCAACAAATGTCTGTTCTGTCATCAAACTTATTAAAGTCAATACTTGAGCCAAATATTTTGCTGTTGGTATGCATGGGTTGCCAACATTCCAGAATCCAAAAGCAATTTGTTTGCAGCCTAGGTCTCAACTACTAAGACAGTGCAACATTGTCTAAGAATTTCATTAGGGTATTGCTTTATTTCTAAATCAATTTCAGTATTAGTTATGCAATTAGCCCCCAAATCTTAGAAGCCAGTGGTATGCATGCAAGAAATATACTTCCTCTTTCTGTAGAAACACACATGTGCCTTTCTTGGACATATGACACAAAATCACTGAGTTCCATTCTGACAGAGGCTTCACCATCTTTTAATGCCATATGGTGTCTGGACTCAGTGCTCATGGATCATTGTCATATGACTCAAACCTAGTCAAAAGCTACACTGTTCTTCACTATATGTATATATTATGAAAATGTTACATTGTATCCCATGACTACATAAAATTATTGTGTCAGAACAAAAGATGAAAAAAAAATGAAACCTTCACAGAATATTTTGTGGGTACCTTTTTCTTTGTCTCATTCACCTAAATCACAGGTTGAATGAAGGTCTGTCTAGAAATACATAGGCATCTGATGCTATAAAACTTCAAAGAAATTTTGTTTGTTTGAAAAGATTTTAAATGAAATAATTACCTAGGGTGTAATCTCAAACAACACAAGATTAGGAATAAGTGAAGAAATGGCCTTAATGAATGTAGGTCCTCCTAGGCCTGTGGATTCAATGAATTTAAAATCATGCAAAGACAATTAGATTTTTAAATTGTCAATGAGTGACAATCTTCAGAAAATAATTCAACTGCAGTGTAATTTTTCAAAGATTTATAGATACTTATGTGTTTTCCTCATGTAATATAAAGTAAAAATAATGCAGTGAAGTATTCTATTGATTGGGTATTTTAAAAGTAATAAACTAATATAATGACCAATATTACACTCAATTTTTAATTTTTACTTATCAAAGAATGAATATTTGGGGCTGGGGATGTAGCTCAGTGGTAAAGTACTTATCTAGCATGTGTGAGGCCCTGGATTCAATTCCCAGAACTACAAAAAATACATATTTATGAATTAAATAAGAAGTCTACACCAGTGGCTCAAGAGGATGAGGCAGGAGGATTGGGAGTTCAAAGCCAACCTCAGCAAAAGTGAGGTGCTAAGCAACTCAGTGAGACCCTGTCTCTAAATAAAATACAAAATAAAGCTGGGGATGTGGCTCAGTGGTTGACTGCCCCTGAGTTCAATCCCATACCACTCAAAAAAAGTCTCCCAATTTTTCAAAATAATAACTGAAATCAAAGACAGTAATGTTTGCTAAGCACAGTTACATTCTATTTTTAGTAATATAATTTTTATTGGTATAAATGAGAATTTTAAGTCACATCGAATTTAAACATGAAAAAAGTATACATAAGATTTTACTATGAATGAACATATTTCCATTTAATGAATCTTTTGATTAAAGTAACAAACCTTTACGATTAGAGATCATTATAGGAATGCTAATATAGTCTAAAGAGCAGCTGGTACCACCTAAGACATGAAATATTTAATTTAGAAATGAGTCTCCTTTCACATTTAATTTTTTTCTCTCATTCTCTTATTTCACCCAAATTGAAGATTTCTGTGAAATCCGGTTAATTGTTTTACAAAAACTCATAAACTTCTGCTTTATCTTTCCCAGTAAATGTGTTCAGTCCATGGTTTACAAGCTTATAATTGTGCAGCTACTGATTGTAATTTCATAAATAGAAATAGCCCCAGGTAATCAATCATAAGAAAAACATGGTGTGAATCTTACTTTTAACATAATTAGCTTTCTTTGTGAAGTACAGAACAAAATGAGAAACCTGGGAAATATTGCCTGAAAACTTGGTCATTTCTGATTGTGTCTGATTCTTCTTCTGTCACTTTTTTGGTGAACCAATGAAGAAATTGGTTTATAATGAAGAAATTATTATTTATTATTTTTTCTAACATAGCAATTCTTATTGTTTCTTTGTTTCAAAGACCCACTTAACTATCAAATGAAAGCCATCTGCATTATTCATTCTCCTCGGGAAAATATTATTCACAAACTCATGCATAAGATTTCAGTTTGTTAATGGATTCCTGTTTCAAAATATTTTTCAATCAGAAATAAATTTTGATCCAGTCTATTTATACTTAAATTATGCTTCTTCTTGTCTCTTCAATCTTTATCTGGATTCCTGATCCCTGTCCCTTAGACAACCTCCTTGTGTTATATGGTGACTTAAAAAAGATAATTATGATCAGAATTTTTGAAACTAAGCGGAGGATTTGGAAATGAGCAATTTAAAACTTCCTATGAAAAGACAGGCTAGAGAGCAAGGTTGAGAGTCATCAAGAAAAGACCACTTTGAATGTTTATATACTAAAACAAAACAATGAATGCTGATGCTATGTAAATAGAATATAAATTTCATCTTACTATGTGGATGATTACTGGCTGTTTGTATTTTTACTCTGCCAAAATGATATCATCTGAGAATGATCACATATGGATAATGATTGCATGACAATGTTGTGTCTAAAGGAGAAAATATGAAAAGCAGATATTGTTGGGAATAGAATATTCTAGATATTAGAGTACCTATTACATAATCAGGCAGCATCATCAGGGACATTTGAGTTCAATTCACACAGTTCAACCCTGCTCTTTTGACTTAACACAGAATAAATTATTGAGCTTGGCAATTGTCCCTGCCTTTTTGAATATGGTTTCCCCATCTTTTGGAAAAATGCATTGTTGAATCTGGTTTTAGAAGTTACTTTTCTTTTTCTTTATAATGTTGCAGCAATAATTAAAACAATGCTCATGCATTTGATCCATGGGAAGAAGTGACTCATTACTGCTGCAGTGCAGTCTTAGTCTTTAAGTAAGAAAATTGCTGAAGTCTGTTTCGGTTTTGGTGCCACTTCTGTACCACTTTATAATGCTTCTATGAATTTCAGATGCAGTCAGCATCTTTCACTGAGCATCATTAATCCCTCTCTCCCCAAAATGTTTTATAGGTTATTATTGTCTTAATCTCTTTATCTGCTAGAAGCAAACACCTGGTAGTAGTTATGACCTCATTACAAAGTTTTCCCTATGTTGAATTGCAGTAGATGATGTGTTTCATTTATTATTTGTTGTTAATACTTAAAAATAAAAATAGTAAACCTTTCCCATTTTCAGGTTATTTCTAAGGATGCATGCATTACATCAAGTTGAGTTTGTGATAGCTTATGTTAACACTCAGTAATTGTCACTTGTCTTCCAGTCTCATTGTGGAGAGAATATACTTTTCTCTCACACAAATGCTGAGATTAACCCTGTGATTTTTCTTTGGCTGATAGGATGATAGGACAGACATAACACAAGCAGAGACTTTACATGTTCTGGTGTGATTTGGCTTTGCTTCTGTATGTTATTTGCAATGACAACCATATGATCCCCAGGTTGTCCCTGCCCTTTTGGTCTAAATTCCCAAAACCCCACATAGGGAGATCAGAACTCAGTCTTGGAGCAAAATCTAAGCACCACAACCTGAGGCAGAGGGAATGGTAAAATGCAGCTTGAATCATCCAAATGGCTGTCTACCTGCAGACTTCTGATGAGGAGCATAAATGTTTTGTTGGCATAAGTCACTGCATTTTGGTGTGTTTGGTTATACAGTATTATTGTGGCAATAGCAATCAATGTAATAACTAATATTATGATTTTTGAATATTTCCATGGTGCTCGGATACATGGGTTGAAGAAATAAATCTATGTGAAAAAGAAAAAAGAATATATCCACATTAGGATGTACATGATAATGCTTTCCACTTCCCAACAGCATTGTTGAGAATCAGAACATTTTGATTTCAAGGTTTTCTTTCTCATAATAGCATATAATTAAATGGCTGCATTATTAAAATTAAAAGATAAACAGCCATTTCCTATAAGATTTTCATTAAGCATCTGATACAAATGTAGTTGCTATTGTAGTTGCTATTTGACTTGTTTCCATACCATGTGGGGTTCTTTTTGTTTTTGTTTTTACTATGAAATCAATTAATTGTTCTTTTCTGCCTTAAGAATTTTATTTTTGTTAATGTATAGACCGTGAGGTATTATGTTTACATTTCCATGTATGTATTATATTTGTGTGTGTATGTCTGTGTGTCCTAATATTCTGTGGCTAGCCATGTTTTTCAAAGACTCATGAATTTAAGGAACAAGGAAAATTTATTTTCAAGGAAATAACCTAATATTTTATAATTTCCTGTTCACCAAGGACCCAGCTTTGAAATCAAGAAGCTCTGGACCTCAGTCCTGGCTATGGCTCTTTCTGTATGCATAATTTGGTAATAATGATAGTTAGCTTATATATTTGTTGTAAGGATGAAGTACAACCATGTATGTGAGGCAATGAGAACAGAGGCTAGCACAGAGGAATTGCTCAATTAAATATGATTAATTTAGTTATAATTTATTGGATATTTGAGATTTTTTTCTTTTAAAAACATCACCTATCTTGCATTGTGTTCACAAGTAATATGTTTAGTATTGGAGGCAATTGGGATGCAGAATTTTTATTATAATGTGAAATTTCACAAATTGAATCTGCTGTGCCCAAATTTTTCTGAAATGATTCTTAAATTAACACTTTTGAAGTCAACAAATAAGAGCTGATAGAGTAACTAAAATTGAGTCCATCACCATTGTGCACACCTGTAATCCCAGAGAATCAGAGGCTGAGGAAGGAGGATCACAGGTTTGAGGCCATCCTCAGCATCTTAGCAAGACAGAATTAAAACTAATACTGATCCAGGTGTAACTTAGTGCTAAAAGAAGGGAGGGAGGGAGGAAGGGAGAAAGGGAGAGAGGGAGGGAGGAAAAGGAAGGGAAGGAAAGGGAAGGGAAGGAAAAAGAAAAGTGAACTAAAATCGCATTCAGAAATGAGGATTGTATATGTTTTAATAGACACCATTATGCCACACACTATACAGAATATGGAGTGAGTTTTACATCTATACAGCTCCTTCTCAGACATAAAGTCTTAATGGTATGTCCAGACTAGACCAACCGTATATTTCAAACCAAGACATCTGTCGCTTGGTTCAAGGTTTATTTGTTCATTTCTTTTTTATGGCAGGCTTTTGCCTCTTAACTTTTGTTTGTGTTAGCAAATGCAGAAAAGTTCAAGAATATCTTTTAAAAAAACATTTATGGTGTGATTCTATTTGATTTCACACATTTATAAGAATAAAACAGTGGCTCTTCTTTCAAGAAGTTTATAATTTAGTGTTAAATACAGAGTGGTGTGAATTTTAGTCTATCCTTGATTAAAGCATGTACTTTAGACATCATACCATTCATTATATGCTTATAGATGGAAGTTTCTACTAATCTGCAACAATCTGTTCAGAAGTGAGCTTCTTTAGTGGATAATAGGGTGGGGTTTATCATGTTCTCTTTACTGAGTTTTTACTTCTAGATTCTTTGTGATAAGTGAGATGTTAGCCTGGAAGTGAATGATTGTGATAATGACGGTTATTTTAGGACATGGTGACATGGAGATTTACTTTCCACCTAGTATCAGGAGTAATGAAGAATGGTCCATGATGGAGGATCATAGTTTACCCTATGCAACGACATCATAAGAAATGTACTGGGAGCCATGACTCCCAGTCTTTGCTAGTAACCACCTTGCAGTATAGCGCATTCTACACAGGCACTCATGAAAGTATGAGGAACAGAAAGTGAAAGGATGATGTGCCTTTTAACAGATTTATTATGTATGGAGTTACATACACAGGAAGAAATATGTTGCATGGCAAATTTAGAAGAGGTTGTTACTTTTCTGGTGATATTCCCAGTGATCCTCAATATGGAAGGTGACGCTGCATGTCTCATGTAGAAGACCCAAATGGCCCAGATTAGAAGAGGAAAATGGTAAATTTTGCAAGCCCAAATTTATGAAATATTTTTGAAATGGGAAGAACTAGCTGGTGTTAGTAGGTAATATAGAAAATGCACAAGCCAATTATGCAATATAATAAACATTTCACGTGGAATTGTGAAATGATTAGAACCTAAGTACTTCTTAGTGTATATGACTCAGACAAGTCATACTAAGGTTTTGTTGGATTTTGAAGTATCAGGGTATCTCTATTGGTGCAAAGGATGGTTCTAACACAGGGGAACATTGAGTAATTTACTTATCCCCTCCAAATTTATTTCATAATTTGTAGAATGAAAATAATGATAATTCTTACCACATAAATGTTTATGAATATTAAATGAAATAATCTAGATAATTAATGTAAAGTGGAATAATTCCTGGAACATAGGTATTCAAAAATTGATAGCTAGAAACACTATTCAAAAAATTATTTTATACAGTGGATTCTTGATCCAATATATAATGTTGTTATTGTAGAAATATTAAATACAAATCTTAATGTTTTAGAATAAAAAAGGAAATTAAAATAAAGAAATATAAACTATAATTTATGATTTGCAGAGGTAAATACTATTCATAATCTTAATAACTATTTTAAATGAGGTTTGAAATAAGTTCTTTTAAAAGTTATATATTGGCATATAACCAATATAATTTTAGGTTGATATTTATAAGAAATACTCTTTCAATAATTATTGAGGATGTTTTCAACAGTCCTTCCAGAGAGTTTGTTAATAAAATTTTGTAGAGGTAATTATAAGAAACACATTTTTGTTCCTGACATTTAATCTCTGAATAAGAGGAGAAAACTATATTGTCTCCTCTGGTTCCTGAAGTCTTGCTCTTAAATGTGCATAAAATAATTCTCAGGTTTATAAATGTGTTCTTCCTTGTGACTTAAAAGCATAGATAATGGAATGAAGAACATTTTTGGAGCCTTTTCTAACTATGGAAAAGCATGTTTTCAATCTAATTCAAAAAATTAGATGATCTCAAATACCTTCCTTCCATTGTTGTCCATTCACCAATTTATTCATTATTGTGTTCCTGCTTTTTGCATTTTTGTGTAGATACTTTACAATTCTTTAGCGTTTCTAAGATAGCCTTCCTCTGCAACAATAATAAACTCATAGCATGATGATTTATATTCTAACCAGCAATGGCCTTATTTCTTTGCCACCTTTTGCAGTAAAGTTTATTAAAATGTTATTTGTATTCTCTGTATCCAATTTTTCTTCTTGCACTCTCTTTTCAACATATTCAAAGAAGGCCTTTGCCTTCACTGTTCTTTTATCTGCTTTTGCCATGAACATCAAGGATCTCATTTGGCTTAGTATCCAATTTATTTAACTTAACTGCAGCATTTGACTAATAGGTTTTCTTCATTTGGTACAAGAACTCTGTACCCTTCTGATTTCCCTTTTCTTAGTTTCCTTTCCTGTTTCCTTCTACTCTCTCTGAGTACCCCCAAGATTTTGTTCTTGATCATCTTATCTTCTCTAACTACACTTATACCCTTGGTGGTCTTATTCAGTCTGTTGGTTTTAAATGTCATCTAGAGGACAAAGACTCTAAAACTTTTATATTCTGAAAACCCATATATTCAATAAACCACTTGTGATCTCCACTTATATCTCTAAGGGACAATTCAAACTCAACATGTCCAAAGCTGAATTAGTGATCTTCATCCCCAAACCTATTTCCCAAAGCTTTCCCCATCTTGATTAATAGCAACTTCATCATACAGTTGGCTGTGAAAAATCCTTGAACTCACCTTCCCTTTATTACACATTTCCCAACTCACTTTCAGCAAATCAATTTGTTTCTAACGTTATAGTCCATAATCTGATCACTTTTCACCACTTCATCTATCTCCACTATAGTCTGAGCAATCATTATTCTCTAAACTGAATTATGCAATAGCATAATGCCCTTACATGGTTTGTCTCCTCATATTAATTCCCTCTTCTTATCTCTTTTGACTCTTTGTTCCTGTCTCATCTCTAACACGGGTTCCTTCTTCATCCTTGAACCTGCCAGGTGCATTCCTGATTGTCAGAACTGGCTGTTCCAGGCTGGGCATGGTGGCACACACCTGTAATCCCAGCAGCTATGGAGGTTGAGGAAGGAGGATCACGAGTTCAAAGCCAGCCTCAGCAACATAGTGAGGTCCCAAGCCGCTCAGCGAGACTCCATCTTTAAATAAAATATTTAAAAAGCTGGGGATGTGACTTCATGGTTAAGTGCCCCGGGGTTCAATCCCTAGTACCAAAAACAACAAACAAAACTTGCTGTTCCATCTGTCTAAAAATGTTCTTCCCCCAGATATACTGACAAAAAAATTTCCTCACCTCTCAAAAAATCTACCTTTACCATACTGGAATTTGCATCTTGAACTAAACCATCACCCTCCATTTATTTTTTAGTAGCATTTACCTCTGCCTAATGTTTCAGGTATTTACTCACTTACTTCACACCTCCAACACCATTTTTCTCTGCTAGAATATAAGCTCTATGGGGGCAATCAGCTTTGTTTCACCCACTCATGCCTACTAAATGCTAAGAACAGTAATTGTTCTCAGGAACCACTCAAGAAATAGTTGTTAAATAGGGACATTTAGATTTAAGGTAAGTTACTATCTGTTCTATTTATAGAAAGAAAAGCAAAACTAAAGTAAGCCTTGGAAACAAGTTACTTTAAGACCATCTTTTTTTGTTTTTATTTTAATTGACAGATAATAATTATGTATATTTATGGGATAGAATCTAATATTTTTGTATATGTATTTAATGTGTAATGATCAAATCAGGGTAAGTAGCATTCCCATCAATTCAAATATTTATCATTTCTTTGTGTTGAGAACATTCAACATTCTTTCCTCCAGCTATTTTGAGATATAAAATAAATTATTGTCAACTATTTTCACCCTGCTGTGCCATAGAATACTAGAAGTCATTCCTTCTTTCCCTTTGTACTTTTATACCTAATAACTAACCACTTTCTGTCCCTCCTGCCCCCATTCTTCCACATACCTTCTTAGTGAGAATGAAAACTTTTGCACACCACAAATTAAGAACATTCAACTATGTATTTAATGTCAACTGTGCAATTATTTTGAGCATTTTATGCTTAATTAGATTTTCTTTCATAGTACCAGTTTTTGAAATATGGATTGGTTGCTAAAAATTTATAATGTAATGGTTCTTCATTTTCTACACTTCAGTTTTTCATCTTGTATTCTGTATTCTGCAGATGGTCAAACTGCAGTGTGTTTATATATATATATATATATATATATATGAATTTGTTTTTCTCTTCAACTGCAATCATTAGAGGAAATGTTTTAGCAAGGGTGAGCAAACTATTATAGCAAATAAATTCAAATTATAAAAATGACTCAATTATAACAGAAAGCTTATTTTCCAGTTGCATAACAACCTTCCTATTCCAGTCCACTGGGCATAAAGATAGGAGATTGATCCATCTATTATTCATAGACCACGATGGTTGATATTTGACATCTTCAGGACTCCAAAATTGCCCTAACATTGATACCCAGCTGGCAGAAGAGAAATAAAATATGAAGATGCATTTGTTGGAGTTTTTTTTTATTATCTAGGATTGGAAGTGACACAAAATTTTAGCATATACTCCATTGGCTACCATTCAATCACTTTGACATATCCAAATGCAGGAAAGGCTAGGAGATCTGCCCAAAGTCTATGTTTGAAAAGAGGAAATGAAAAAATATATTTATTTGTTAATGACTAGCAAGTTCAGTCACAGGAAGATATACAAGCCTGTGATCCCAAAGCCATATATAGCAAGTTTTTTAAGCATCAGGAAAGAAAGGAAGAAAGGAGAAAAAAATGATAAAGGAGGGAAGGAATGAAAAATCTATATTTATGTGTCAGAAAAATCAATGATGTCTAAAATATTGGGGAAAAAATCATGAAATCTAAAGCATAACATTAAGCTTTCACATCATATTGTGACAATGAACAGGGGCCACAGCCTATTGTAAAGGGGATATATGATTTAAGTCCCAGAATTCGAACGATGTAGTTTCTCAGTACTTGTTGAAGCCATGTCCAAACTAAAGTACACCACCACTGTTCGCTTGGTTGCTATTAAAACATCATGACTACATATGGCATTAAAGGAAGAGGTCACCTTAATAGATAAAAGACTCATAGAATAGGCAACACACTCTGCTTATTATGCACTCTTTGCAAAGAAAAAAATATTTCACTATCTACCAATAAATCCAAGTCCTTTTGAAAAATGTTAAGTGAACAACCTCATCAGGGAAGTGGAAAGCAAAGCCCATTTACCCTGCAATATCTATTTGTTGTCTTGTCATGATTTGACAAAGCTTACAAAAGAAGTTGAGAAAGGACTTCAGAAGAATACTGTATGAGTGAAATATGAAACCCCTTCTATGTTTTTACAGTTTTAGAATAAAAATTTTCATTAACAGCTTTTAGGGAACCATAAGAGCTATTTTTCCAGATATGTGTATTAGATATCAGAGAATAGTGAAATTAATATATATGTATGTTTATGAAAATATACAAAAAATTAAATACCATTAGGGGACTGATAACTATCCATGTAAGAAACCCATCTATAAATTATCCTTTCAGTAGTGTGAGATTTCACTATAAAATCAAAATGAAATATTATCATTTATTATAATTATTACTCAAAAAAACCCAGCATTTATGTGTAATTGAACTACAGTCTGTCCAAAATTATGTCTCACGAAAGAAAACCAGAAACTGATAGCAGCCAAATATCTTAGATAATTATTTGTTCCATTGATCCTGAAAAAAAAGCACAGGGTACTCAGGGAGGCCGTCTTGCCAGGCCTCCTCACGGCAGAAGCTGGAAGAAATGCAGGAAGAAGGCAGAAGAGAACAAGAAGGGTCTGAATTCACCTGTATGATAATCCACCTCATGACAATGATAATTAACCCATCCCATAATAATATTAGTCCATCCTTTTGATCTTCAAATCTATTTACAAAAGAAGTTGTTGCATTTCTCACTTATTTTTTTAATTATGCTTATGATTTGAAGCATAGAGTTTAAACAAAGTAAAATTAAATCCTGCTATTAAATCATAAGGTTTTTTGTTTTTTTCAGTCATACACTAATTTACAAGTTACTATATTCTCCAAATAATGCTTCTTAATCTATGTCAAATACATTTACATAGTCTAATTATTCCAAAGAGTAATGAATTCATCAGTGACTTATGATGCATTCCAATCAGAATTGCCACTAATTTTAAGTGTACTATAAAGAAAGGTTTTTCTGAAATTTTCATTTGAAGATATTGACTACTTAAATTAATCAAATAATTAACTTATGCAATTGTTTTCTGCTTTTGATGATATTACATTTAATAATTATCTTTATTGTATTACAAAATGGCTATTTTAATCCCCTAATTATGAATATTATATCAGTATAGAATACATATATGCACATGTATATGTGTGTGCATATTTCTCTATAGTATATGTATAAGCAGTATGTATAGATGTAAGTGGAACTATGGTTATTGTAAAATTTTAGAAAAAAATCGATTGGCTTATCTATTGGCTTACATTTAGAAACTGATAATTATATTTCTAAAAATGACTCTCCAAGTGTATTGATTCTTTCAATTTCTGGAAGATTTTTATAACATAACTTACAATATAAAATATGTAGTATAAATATAAACAAATGTTCATAAATAACTTGGGAGTTTAAAAACAAAACTAAATAGTGTGCCCTATCATTTGAAATAATGGCAATTTTGTCTTCATGCCCTTGAAAAATATGATATCACTGTGATATTTGTCTATTTACAGTTATGTACAGTTGAATTTGAGAGAAACTTCATGATGTTTCCTTTCTCTTACGTGATACACCACACTAACTCCAGCTCTCTGTGGCTGGTGACCTCCTCTACCAGTCAGCAGTGTTCCTTTGGAGGTTGTGTTAAGAGAATGCACCAGAAGTAGGGCTGTCATCACACTAATGTAAGTGTGAATTCTCTCATGAAGTTGTACTCACTAGCTCAGCACATCATGATCAAACCAGGCACTCACATCTGCCTGTACCATAGTTGTAACAGAATTCTTAAGTCAGCAGAATTTAAGTAAAAATGAGTTTAAATCATGCAATGTGGAAGTTGAAAAACTATGAAAGGTCCTCTTTCAGCATTTTAACTTTATGACTGAGGGAAAGGCTGAAAAGGAACCTATGTGATTGTGGTCCAAGACTGCAAAGACAGCTGGACTGTTTAAGGCGATCCGGTTTGTTTGCTTTGCCAGCTGAGTATAAAATCTTGGATATATTCTTAACTATTCTTGCAGTCAGTTTCTCCAAAGTAAGCATAAATTAATGAAGAAATTTTTAACTAGATTATGATAACAATTGTGTAACTACATCAATATTCTAAAGGCCATCCATTTAAAAAGAAATGAATAACTGAATTGAAGATATGTGAATTATAGCTCAGTAAAGTTGTTTTAAAACTCAGATCACAAAAAATATATTAGAAAGTAAATTTGTTAAAATTATTTTATTCATTTTTTTAAACTCAGATCACAAAAAATATATTAGAAACTTAATTTGTTAAAATTATTTTATTCATTCTGAATGAATAAAATTAAGGAAACACATAAGCAAAGATTATGTCTAAAGGAGACAACATTATGCTAGATGTTTTCAAGATGATTATCCTCACCTGTATATTCTATAAATGGGTTTTTCTAATTCACCAGCCAAGTATAGAGCCTCCTTGATGTACAATGGGGTTGTGTCCCAATAATAATATGAGTTTTTCCTCTTTGACATTGCTAACATAACCAATTGTTATACTATATCCCTGATTCAACTCTGCCTCTACTTCTACTTTAAACCCTTGGATTCTACCATTTTATCTCTGAATTAATTTCATATTTGTTCTCCTGTTCAACATCTTCTGGTAGTTCTGTGCTGCCCACATTGTACTTTATGTTCTAGTACCCTTTATGAACTAAAAAAAAATAAGAAATGAATAGATGAATATCCTGAGTAGCAGATAGGAAAAGGAAGCACATAAGCTTAGTTAAGATATGCTGACTTAATGCTACTGCAGGAAATTCAGATAGAATTTTCCAACTCTTGCAGTCCTGAAATAGGACATGTAAAATGTTCAAGAGTGGGTGTTATAATAAGGACCATTGACAAATAGTAGACAATTAGAACTATGAGTTTTAAAACGGTGACTGAATGAGATCACTACGGCTCTATTGTATACTGTAATAATGATAAGGAGTCTGTCTCACTACTAAAACATAATCTCTTTGAGGAATATATTCCCCAAAATATATTCTTAGACCCCCAAACTTTTGTCTTTCATGATTATTGCTTTTATTTTAAATTATTTTGCATATGATATAGCAATTTTGCATATGATACATCTAAAGATACAGATAGCAAATATACTAGTGCATTCTTCTTTAAATGAAATTTCAAATAAGAATCGTATGAGCCTTTTTAACATGTTTTAAGAATACTGAAGAATTGTCTATTAAAGTCAATTATAGTTATGCCAAAATTTCCATCTAATTTTGGCATCTGTGTTGAGTATTCTTATCCTTCCATCCTTCCCATATAAAATTACAGATTTCCTTTTGGTTTATGTAAGAGAGTTCAACACTTTAGCACTATTTAACTGGTGCAATAAGACTGTGATTCTGCTAGTCTTTCTCCCATATCTAAATGTCACTATTTGCCATGTGTTAGCCATTTAGGAAGATAAGTGACAATCTCCTGTTGGGCCTCTAGAGTTATTGTTGGTTTGTGATCATAGGCATAATTTACTCATCCTCTTTAAGGTGAGTATTATGAATTAGAAGGTCGTTGCATTTTCACTCCTGTGTGAAATGCAAATTCACAGAGAAGAAATATTGTAATCACCAGATGACTTTTAACACAGTGGAAAAAAAAAACATTGATCTTCAAATATTAAGCTCATAGAATAAGAGACAAAGTAGATTTTTAAAACCATTTGGTTCAACCACTAATCAGATGTTTGAATTCCTTCTGATCATCATAGCCTACATTTGATGTCTTAGCTCCTTAGTGGCCCCAGGAGACCCCAGAGATTGCTTGAGAAGGTTGGTCTCAACACTCCATTTTAGCCACAGCAGAAAATTCCCCATATTTTGTGGATTGAACTTCATGCAAGTTTTCACTTAAACAAAGGGACCTGAAGATTAATTGGTGAATATTGAAAACCAACTTTAAAGTTTAAAACTAACTTTATCCATAGGCAGTTGATATTTTTTGTGACACTCTTTCTTATTCTTTCTTATAATTAGATGGAATCTTTTCTTCTCTCTCCCACCAATGGTTTTATTCTAAGAAACCACAAAGAAAGAACATCAGTCTCACTGATATCATTATAAGATTTTTTTTTTAATTTTTTTTCCATTTTTTAAGTATTTTCAGAGCTGTTATCATGTTACCTCCAATAATTAGCCTCCAGCTTGTTTTCTCAAGGCTGCTTTTTCTTTCCATTAGCACTTAATAATCATGTGGTATGGAATATAGAATATGGAGGAGGTGTCATTCATCTGGCCTGTTTATCTTCTGCTACTGCCCAAATATTTATGCATTAAGCAAAAATGTTTTCAGTATTTTATTTACACACAGTAGTTTAAGCTATGCCAATCTTTTTTATATAACGGTGACTTTTTACACACATGTGTGCATACACATACACGTTCATGAGATGACCAAACAAATCAATATAAAGAGCAATTTAATCAGCAAAATTATTTCATTTTTGCCTTTTCAGTTCATATAACCCTCTCCTGGCTAACCTGTATGGTGACTTTTATGAACGGTACTTACATTTCTTATCAATAACATCACACGTTTGTCCTCTCTACATTTCTTTAGCTGAACATGTTTTTAAGGTTTCTTAAGGTCATTAAGATCGTATGCTTGAAACTGAGTAAAAAACACAAGGTGAATTCTAGAACACAACAGGGAGTTAGTTCTTCCTTTGCTCTGGGCAGGAGCCACCTCGCAAATCCTTTAAGTGATGTGATGTGTCAAGCTATGTATTTGTAAGGATCAGGGAAAATTTGGAGTGATGGAGACCAAACTGGAGAAGGAGTTTGACCCCACTCCAAAAGGATTTAAAGATGATTCAGAAAGTTTGGGAAAGAGAGAGAAACATGATATATGATGATATACTTCCCAAACAAAAGCTGTCTTTGTATCCCATTAGCCAAAGACCTTGCCTAGATCTGGTGTTCCAGGAACTATATTTTGAAGAATAGATGTCTTCTTAATTTTAAGTAGCCAAATCATACTTCTCCAACTGATTAAACATAAATCCTATAAAAGGGCTCAATATTTGGATAATATGTTATTATTCATACTAAATCACATAGGCCCTTATGTGAATTTATCCAGGATTACTTATTTTCATATTTCAGGTTCTTGTACTGCCTATCGGCCTTTCTCAATTTCCAGGATTCTCATTAAACACTATATTTTTGTTTTCCGTTTGATGGACTACAGTGCCATTAGAAATGACAGGTAGACAAATAACAAAAAGGGTGAGAATTGTACACCTTATTTTCCCTTTTCTTCCCTCTGTGAAAAGAACCTCTAAACTACTTTCCTCAAGAGAAAGTGCTTCTATATCATTCTCCTTCCCTATTCATTGAAGCCCTCAATTTAGGATGACATGTTACCATTTGATTCTCCCACTATTCCTACTTATCCTGGTCATCTTTGGCCCTGACATAATTTGTTTCTTTTCTAAAAAGATTTTATCTGTTATTTGCTGATATGATAATTTCAGAGAAATTTATCAGTCAAATTTTTTTTGAAATTTAAAAATCTGCAAGGATAATCTTTTCAACACCAATCAATCCTCTGTTCTCACAATTCCTTGACCTCATTCTCCAAGTGAATGTGACCTCCATGCTACTTGCTATTCATATGGTCACATGCTTAGTACAGACCTTGCCATTATCTGTACAAACCCCATATAATGCCACTCTTAATATCCACTCTTACTTTCCAATTTATTTCATATAGTATCCTTATTCCAATAATCCTTGTAGCTAACAAGACCTAGAATCTGTTGATCCAAATATTTTTTTCACGGTCCCTTTTCTACAATCATGTCCCCATTTTCATATTTCCATGTTTAAATTCTCCAATTCATCATTATTTGTTTCTTTGTTTCCATATAATTTCAACCACTAGGACCTTCTCTCCTTTAATAATATAATCCCTAGATGAAACCTCACGCTTGTTTAATTCTCTTTTTTTTTTTTTTTTTTTTTTTTTGGTCTGCTCTACACCTATCAGTGAAGTCAAAAGCTGCTAGAGAAAAACTCACAACCTGTTGACAGGTCTCATTTTAAATTCATGATCATTAATCTCAACTCAGGCTTTAGTGTTGGCTAAGCATTAGGCTACTACTCTGTCAATCTCCTAAGATAACACTGCACCTTCTCTTCTCTCTTCATTTTTTAAAAATTTTCCTGTACTCGTTCTAAGATTACAACCTTGATTCTTACTTCCCTGAGAAAATAGAGGGGATCAGAAAAGAATCACTGCGTGCTCCCACATGTACCCACTTACCTCAGACTGTCCCCTGTGCTCAGACACTCTACTTTCACTGCTGTGATAGTGAATAATATCCATTTCTTGAGATTAAACACTTTCGTTAGGCCTGTATTATATTTGCAAATTCCTGTCTTCTCAACTTACTCTAGATCCTTTCCTCCCAACTGAGTCATTCTTGTCACTACTAATATAACTTTTATAATTTCTGTTCTCTAAAATCCTCCATTATGGCAACTGTCTAGAACACAAATAACAGTAAATTCTGGCAAGGATGCTGAGGATGCAGGGGGAAAGGAACATTTTATACACTGTTGGTGGGAATGGAAATCAGCCAATGTGGAAATCAGTGTGGAGGTTCCTCAAAGAAACTAAAAATGGAAGCATCGTATGTTCCAGCTAGACCACTCACCTGTATTTCTCCAAAGAAGTTAAGGTCAGCATACATTAAATCTGTATATCCATGTTTATTACAGTGCAATTTACAATAACCAAGTTATGAAATCAGTCTATCAACAGATAATGGATAAAGAAAATGTGGTGTATACACACACACACACACACACACAAACACACACACACACAATGAAGTTTTATTCACCCATAAATAAGAATGAATTTATTCCATTTTCAGGAAAATGGATGAAACCAGAGAGCACCATGCTAAGCAAAATAAACCGGGCTCAAAGGACCAGTGCCAAATGTAAAAGAAGAAAAGCAAGTGAACTTATGAAAGCAGAAGGGAGACTATTAAAGTATTAAGGTAGAGGAAGAGGATCAGGAGGAGGCAAGTGTAAGGGGAGGTAGTAGAGTAAAATTAATCAAATTGTCTTATATACATATAGGGATATGCCACAATGAAACCCACTATTCTTTTTTTTTTTTTTTTCATTCTTCTTTACTTTTTAATTTGTTCTAATTAGTTATACATGACAGTAGAATGCATTTTGACACATTGTACACAAATGGAGCACAACTTCTCATTCCTCAAACTGTATATGGTGCAGAGTCACACCGGTAGTATAATCATACATGTATATAGGGTGATAATGTCTGTCTCATTCCACCATCCTTTATACCCCTCTATCCCTTCCCCTACCCTCACTCCTCTCTGCTCAATCCTAAATTCCTCCATTCTTCCTTACCCACCCCCATTATGAATCAACATCTACTTATCAGAGAAAACACTTAGTCTTTGTTTGTTTGTTTGTTTTGGGATTGGCTTATTTTGCTTAGCATTATATTCTCCAGCTCCATCCATTTACTTGCAAATGCCATAATTTCATTCTTCTTTAAGGCTGAGTAATATTCCATTGTGTATGTGTACCACATTTTCTTTTTCCATTCATCTGTTGAAGGACAAACCTAGTTTGGTTCCATAGTCTAGCTATTGTGAATTGAGCTGCTATAAACATTGATGTGGCTGCATCACTGTAGTATGCTGACTTTAAGTCCTTTGTGTATAAACTGAGGAGTGGGATATTATTTACCATTAATCAGAGCAAGTGTTCTTTATAATTAGTGTGCATCAAGGAGTTTTTAAAAATCTTTTGTTAATTGTACTTCTTCCTTCTGCTATTTCTCTCTCCTTCACAAAATAATTTTTCACATCATTTGTTTTCATCTTTATCAACTCACCCTAATCAGTCTTTGCTTCAATACGCCACAGACACTGTTGGGTCAAGGTCATCAATGACCCTCACATTTTTAAATTTAGTAGTTATTTCTCATCTATGTCTTATTTGTCCTGATGATACTAGTCTTGGAGATCAGGAATGAGTCCTTGTTCCCCAATGTTGAAGATTAAACACCCAAGAAATGCTGAGGCAAGTATAGAAAGCAAGTTTTATTTAACAAAAGGACAAATAGACCCCCAACCACCCTTTTAACTATTGCCTTCTCTTTCTTCTCTGTGTGTGTTCCTGGGAGCAAGGGCATTTTTAACAACTCAGAGTGCCCACCCAGGAGCATGATCAGAGAGGTTAACAACCCACTATCCTCTCTTTGATAACCAGTCCGCATCCTTTCTTGACCCCCATCATTCATTACCTACACCGACTGTCTGACATTTGCCTCTGCCTATGCCAGGCAGGGCTGCAACCAGATTGCTTTTTGGCAAAGAAAACATGTGTATGGGGCAAGGGTAAGCACAGTGGAACCATTTTCTAGAATTATTCTCTTAACCTCATGTTCCCACCATTCTCATCTCTATGACCCTTACACTATAGCAGCAGCATTTGGCACAGACAGTGCATCATCCTGGGAACACATTTTCAGTTGACTTCATACTCTCCTTATGTTCCTTGTGACTCCTTGACTCTTAGGTCTTATTCTTCTTTGCCAGTTTTTTTCTTCTCCCTGATCTATCACCATGTCTCCAGGGTTCAGTTTCTGATCATCTTCTCTTTCTATATATTCATTTTTATTGAGCACCTCCAGTTCACAGCTTGAAATACCACGTGTTGGGCTGGGGATGTGGCTCATGTGGTAGCGCGCTCCCCTGGCATGCGTGCGGCCCGGGTTCTATCCTCAGCACCACATACAAACAAAGATGTTGCATCCGCCGAAAAAATTAAAAAAATAAATATTAAAATTCTCTTGCTCTCTCTCTCTCTCTCTTTAAAAAAAAGAAAGAAATACCAAGTGTTTGCAATGATTTCAAAATGTTCATATTCAACACTCATCACTCTTAGTTTCAATACTGTTTTCAAATTACCTACATGTCCACTTAGATTTCTAATGTTCATCTCAAATTTACTATATCTGTTATGGTTTAGATATTAGATGTCCCCCAAGAGCTCTTGAGTCAGATAACGCAAGAAAGTTTAGAGGAGAAACAATAGGGTTAAAAAAGCCTTGACTCAATCATGGAACTAACCCCCTGATGGGATTAACTGTTAATTTAAGGCACTAGGATGTGGCTGGGGGAAGTGGGGACTTGGGGGCATGGATTTGGGTTATATATTTTGTATCTGGCAAGTGGAGTCTCTCTCTTTGCTTCCAAAATCATCATTTGAGCCACTTTCCTCCACCACACTTTTCCTCCAAGATGTTCTACATCCCCTTAAGCCCTGAGGAATGGAGCTTGCTGTCTATGGACTGAGACCTCTGAAACTATAAGCCCCCAAATAAACCTTTTCTCCTCCAAAATTGTTCTTGTCAGGTATTTTAGTCACAGCAGTGAAAAAGCTTACTAAAAGAATATCCAAATCCCAGAGTTGCTTTTCCAATGAAACCAAATCAATCCAAAAAAAAAAAAAATAGACAATGTTTAGAAGAATTTTAGGTTTAGTATTGTTTGGCTAGTACAGAGATTTCTCACAATCTTCCTGTCCCCACAAATGTATAGCCTACTGAATTAATAACATCCTCCAAGAATCTAATGAAAAGATGTTCAACATCACATTTCATTAAGGAAATCAGCAAACCTATGTCTGCCCATAATGATTACCCAAAGTCCATTGTTTAAGTTAGAGTTCACTCCTGATGCTGTATATGCTATGGGTTTGGACATATATCTATCATTAGAGTTTTGTTCAGAGTATTTATTTTTATTGCAGTATAAATCCTTTGGTTTTGACCTAATAAACCCTCTCTACTCCAAACTCCTAGCAACCACTGATCTTTTTACTATCTCCATATTTTTTTTTATCTTACTATCTCCAGAATGTCATATAGTTGTAATCATACAGTGCATAGCCTTTTCAGGTTGACATCTTTCACATTGTAAAATGAATTTAAGTTTTCTCTGTGCTTTTTGTGGTTTTTAATTAATTTTGTTTAAGCACTAAATAATATCCCATTATCTTGATGTACCATAGATTGTGCTTTCACCTACTGATCAGTTACCAATGGGCATCATGGGCACTTCCAAGTTTTTGCAACTCTAAATAGAACTACTATAAAAATCCTCTCTCAAGTTTTTGTATGGAACAGACTTCAGTTTCTTTGGATAAGCACATCTGTTGGACCCTTTTTAAGGGCACATTTAGTTTTGTAGGAACCTGCCAAACCATCTTCTAAAGGGACTTCACCATTTTTATACTCCCACCTGCTATGAATGAGAGTTCTTGTTTCTCTATACTCTCACCAGCATTTGGTGTTGTCAATATTCTGAATTTTGACCATTCTAATAATAAGTGTATAGTAATATTTCATTGTTATTTAATTTAAATTCCTTAATGAAATGTGATGTTGAACATCTTTTCATGTTTGCTATCTCTACATCTTCTTTAGTGAGGTGTTTCTCCTTCTTTTAAATTCATATTTGATTTGCTAGAAATTCTGTCAACTTTACTTTAGAAATATATCTGAGATTGGACCACTACTGTTGACTTTTCACACACTCTTCCTAGACCAACATACAGTTCTCTCCTACATGGAGCATTGTTTAAACGCCTACTAAATGACCTTGCTGCTTTATCTGGGACCTTCTATAGTTAAAGTGATCATCAAATAAAGGTAGATTAAACCATTTCTCAACAAACTAATACACTTTATTTGCTTCTCAATGTCATTAAGATGATTTACAGCATAACCCACTCCTGAGATCTCTATGACAGTATCTTCTAATAATCTCCCTTCACTCAATACCAGCTGCAGCACCCTCCTCCAAATTCCCCTAAACGTCATTAGAAAATCCTCAGTGTTTTCAAATTCTGCTTCCTCTGCCTTGAACATTCTTCCGATCTACACAGCCTCCTTCCTGTATCTTTCAGGGCTTTGATTGAATGTTAATAATAGCATTTAATATCAGTTTTATCAAATATTTGAAAATGTAATTCTCTCCTCATAGCCCCCACAATTCCCTTTCCTAACTTTAGTTTCTTCATTTTACTTATTATTAATACAAAATATATGATATATACTGATCTTTTTGTTGTCTGCCAGAACTTTAAATTTACAAAGATATGAATTTTTCAGGAAATTTTATGCTATATTTTTACCACTTAGAAAAATCAACATTTCAACCCAAAAGCAATATAGGTTGTCCTGATTCCCACAAGCTTTTCAATAAGCATGTTATCAAAAGGTAATCTTCCAAGACAAATTTTTTAAATATATCATGACAGTTGTTTTACTTTTTATTTTCTTTAGTATGCATATAGATTAATATAATTTATATATTGGATTCAGTTATATTTATTTTATGTAAATTGTCAGTTATCCATACCGTTTAAAGGTATTATAGTATTCAGGAAAAGGCAAGTTAAAACAATAATGACAGAGTACTTCATACCAATTAGAATTATCAAAATCCAGATTGATGATAACATCAAATGCTGGGGAGAATATGCAGCAATAGGTGTTCTCATTCCCTGCAGGAGAAATGCAAATTTTACCCTCACTTTGGGAGACAGAATGGCAGTTTCCCATAAAATTACATGTTTCTTAACTATGTGACCCAGCAGTTGTCCTTGAAGATCTTACAAAGGGCTGAGAATAGGCTTCTGTGTAGAGCACTTGTCTAGCATGCCCAAGGCTTGGGTTCCATCCCCATCACCACTAAATAAATGAATTAATATACTTCCAGGAATTTTTTTCATACTTTATAATTTCACTATTAACAATTAAGTATTGCTTACTGCCTTTTTCTCATCTATAGTATAATGTTGGTATCCAATTGTTTCAATTGGTTACCTAGTTATGCTAATTATTATTTATTCAATTATCCATCTTTTTGATAGTTATTGGAAATGTTATTGTTACAATGTCTCTATATACTCTTGTCAATTTCCAAACTGTAATATTATCCATAAATCAATGGCGTATTGTTTTAATTAATTTAGTTGTAAAGTATGCTTTACTATTTGGCATATCTAGTACCCACTCATTATTTTGTCCAAGCTTTTCAAATGTATTTTACTAGATTTTTTATTTATTTGCAATGAGTTAAGAATCCATTTGTATTATTTTACCATTCCAGAGTTATAAGACCTTAATGTTATTTCAATTAAAATGGCAGATGAAGAATTGCTTGCCTTTCCTCTGTTGTGGACAATTTTCTTCATACTTAATAATCAGATAATATCTCTTCCTAAAACATGAAAATTAAAAAGTGGTTACTCTGGAGTCAGTTAACCTGTTTTCTCATGCAGCCTCCCCCATTTTCTAGCTATTAGCTTTGAGTAAAATCTTAACATCTTTAAGCCTTACTTTTTGGGCTTACAAAATGAGGGCAAAGTTATAATAGCATCATAATTTTATAATAAGTATCAGATATCATTAGTAGTAATACTTAGCTTCCATTTCACAGATAAGAAGGCTAGACAAAGACACAATTTAAAAAATTCTTCCTGTTATTTTTCATTGTGATGTTGACATAAATCAATAAACTATTATACAGTCAACCTTCAGTATTGGTGAATTCCAGGTTTCTAAATTCATCTATTTGCTAAGATACAACTATAATCCCCAAATCAGTATTCAGTGCTCTTGGACTGAGTCACAGAATTGCGTATGTGCAGAGCAGCGACCCTCATTGAGGTCAACAAGGCTTCATTCTGCCTTTTCTCAGCTCCCTTACTATAAACTTGTACTTTATATGATCTGTTTAGAATTGCATTTTTTTTTTCATTTTTGTGCTTTTTTTTTTTTTTTTTTTTTTGCTAGTGATTTTGTTTCAATGGCTGTTTCAGTGCTGCACAGTGTTCCAAGCACAGGAAGGCTCTGCAGTGCTAAAGGAGAAAATCTACATAATCTACATGTTAGATAAGTTTTGTTCATAATGCTGTTGGCCCTGGGTTCAATGTCAGTCAGTTAACAATATACACATCTACAAAAAGAAAGAGGAAATTTGCTGATGTACATGTGAGGCTGTCTAGGAAATTGCTAAAGTAACAACTATAGTGCATGAGAAGCTTCAGAAAAGGTGAAAGCAATGAAAAATTTGTAGCTTCATGAAATGAGGATTAGTTTAAAGAAATTATAGTAGAAAGCATTGTGAAGATAAAGCTAAAAAATTTATGTTCATATTACCCAACATCAGGAAAACGGTAAAACCTTCTCTGATAGTTATTATAATTACCTATTTATAAAACATACATTTATATGCATGTATATGTGTGTATATGTGTGTGTATATATATACTTCAAACAATGAAACTTTAAACAGAAACATACATAAAACAAGATTATATATTAATCAGTTGATGAAGTGTTTTAAACAGAAGGAAGCAGGGACCTGATCTTGTACTTCCCTTAGGAGCAGTGGCTCAGTATTCATTAATTCTGTGTTTACAATAATATTATAGAACACAGTTGATACAAATAACAAGAATCATCTGCATTTAAATTTTTTAAGCAATGCTCAATAAGACTTAATTACTCTTGTAACCTTTACCAACTCAGCAAAAGAGGACAGTAAAAAAAAAAAAAAAAAACCCAAAATGCTCTGCTGCAACATTTTGTACTATATCTGGTCATGCCACTTTTTAGTGAATTCCTGGCCTATTTCAAAGACCATACCTTGAAAACTAGTCAATCCATTCATCACAGTTATATTTCAAGACTTTTCTGCAAATAAGCTCTGCTCTGGGTACTTCGAATACAATACCAATATGATATACTCTTTGCCATTAAGAACCAGCAAAATTAGTATTAAATTAGTATTTCAATTGATGGCAGGAAATTTCAAAGTAGCTCATCCATTTTTAATGAAAGAACAATATTAATAACATTGGAGCAAATAAAAGAATATCACAAAGATCCATGCAAACTTTTGTGTTTCCATTAAAATAGATCATGATTGAGAACATTTGTTTTAATCATAAAAAAGGTTCAACTCCTCTTTGCGATTAAGTCCTTATCTAATGATGACTTTAAGTTTCTAACATTTATTTTACTTTTGAAAAGTGCATTGGACTTTTCTTTTTCTGAGGGTAGTATTATGTTTAAGTTAAACTAAACATTGAGAAATAGGAAGAGAAAAATAACAAATAATAATTCATATATAATATATTAAGTTGCTGAATATCTTTATTACTTAGGAGATGATGAATTCTGTTCTTGAAATCTTATGTTCATGTCAACTCAACAAAGTAGTAGTATTTTAATGCCTTGCTACATATGAGAGATGTTTGAGGATGCAGATAAGGTATTAAAAAGACAAACTTATTCCGGACTCGAACATTTAATGTTTACTATACCACTTATGTGATAATATTTCACATCAAATATTTTACACTGTTTTCAGTATTTGGAGGAACTAATCTAGCAAAAGCTTTTAAAATGTGTGTACCATTCAACACAGAAATCTAAAAAAAATCATTGCATAAGGCATTTTTATGATGTTATTTATTCCTTTCTCACAAGAGAAAGTATATGGCCTTAGTGTTGGGGGAGTTGATAAGGAACTTAGGCTTTAATTCAACAAGTGATGGAAAATTTGTGATACTTTAGGCAGTAAAGTGGCCTGGTAAGAAATGAGTTGTAGATAGATCACTTTGGCAGCTATGTGGAAAAGAAATTAGAGACCAGTTAAAAGAATGATTCAGTAGTTGGGGCAAAAGCCAGCAAAAGACAATCACTGAATTAAGACAGTGATAATAGGAATGACAAGAGACAGTGAGAAGTATAAGAACCACATTATATAAATTGAAGTCTTTAAGATTAACATGCTGTATCTGAGTGCTTGAATGTGATTTTTGAAATGCTAGATGACTGATTGTTTAGGTTTATGACTTCTCTTTTCGAACCATCTTTTATTCCTTAAGTGACCTAATAGTCTGCATTCCACCAAGAAGGCAAACTGAAGAAAACACCATTTGTCAGCCCAAATGTTGACATCAGTCTAAAAAGTGCTCTATTTATTGTGCTACTTCATGATTCCCTCGTTTCCAACTCTGTTGCTACCAATAATTACCTGAGGTTAGGACCATGCCAGCAGCCCTGACAAACTGTCTGGAAACTTGAAGGAGTGCAAATGACTTTTGTAAATTGGTTGCTTTGGAGCTGGAAAGTTTGTTTCAAAGCTGAGAAGTCTATTTTACAGCATATGGCTTGAAATTTTGCAAACCACATGTTATAAGATACAGATATTTCCATGCCTTAGATCTTGCTCCTTTTGAGGAAGAAGACTAAGAATGATACTTATAAATGTAATATTCTTTCAAAAGTTGCTATGCTATGATATGTGTTATATATCTTAGAAAATATGAGAAAGTAGATAGTCCTATAATAAGCTAGTCCATATAGATTTTTATTTAGCTTGAGACATGTAGCAAAACACATCATCCAATCCTGTCACATCAACAAATCAAACCCTTAATAGCTTCTGTGTTCTTTAATCTTATATATTTACCAATTCCATTCTTAAATAAACATATTTATTGAGAGAGTATTAAAATTGAAAAATGAAACAAGGAGAATAACCATCCATCTTTCTAACCTTCATTGTTGGTCCCAAGCCAGAATACTATGGTGTCCTAGAAGTTGACCTCAAGATAGATGTGGTGGAGAACTGAGTCATGGCAGTAACTCTGTCAGTGAGCTCTCAATTTAGGAAAAAAGCCAACACGTCGATTCAATCATGAGACATCACCCAAATGAGCAGTGTGCAAGCCCAAGAAACCCCAGCCTCAACCAGGAGAGAGTTGCCCCATGGAATTCTTTGTCCCAATTCATGCATTGGATAGAAATCAGGACCTCCTGTGCCCACCTGTCCCTCTCCACCAAAGTACCAACATCCACAGTCAAAGTTTGTTCTAAATTGTTCATTTATGACTTGGAGAGTCCACTAAAGAAGGTTCCTATATCTTAAAAGTTCAAACGAGTAGTATTTTGCCTGATAACTTTATCTTATTAGAATTAGAAAAAAAAAACTGCAAATGAATATTTTATTATTTCATTTATTCAAAATAGTATATTCTAAGCCCAGATATTCAGCTACATTGTGTTTCACAGTAGCCAGAAAATATAAGTGAATTGTTCTTTTTTGTTTGGTTTGGTTTGGTACCAGGGATTAAACCCAGGGACCCTTAACCACTGAGCAGCCTCCTATATTTTGAGATAGGTTGTTGCTAAATTGCTTAGGTCCTCACTAAATTGCTGAGGCTGGCTTTGAACTTGCAATCCTCCCACTTTGGCTTCCCAAACCACTGGGATTACAGGTATGTGTCACCACACATGGCTGTAAATTATTTTTTTTAAGTAATCATTTATGACTCCTTAGTAGAACACTTGCCTAGAGTATACAAGGCCCTGGTTTTTTCCTCCAGCACCATAAAAATAAAATGAAATAAAATAAAGAAACATTTAAAGACACACACACACACACACACACACACAAAAATCATTAGCATAAAGCCTCTTTGTAGGAAAAAAAATCAATTGAATAGATAAAACTGAAAAGCTTGTTTGTCTTATTTATCTTTGGGCTTCTATACACCCAGAAAAATCAACTTGTATAGTAAATACCTTGTCTTTCCAAACAAGCTTTTGGTTGACATGTTTCTTTAGCTGTCCTTGCTTTCTCCCCTGCCCCTTATAAAAGGATCAGTTCTACCAAGAACTAAAACATATCTAGCTGTTTATTCTTTCCCTAGAGAATTATAAATTATTTGAAGATATGGAAATGTTTTCTCCCCTCCTCCTTTGTTACACATACAGAAGGTACTAAATAATTTTCTTTGTCACTAAAGGTATAAGAATATGTATTAGGGAAAGAGATGAAGAAGGCTAAATGCATGCTTAATACTGTTATTTTAATGTAATCATTAAAACATCACTGAGTGAGTGCCTGCCATGTGCCAAGTGAACTACACATTGGGATATAAAATAAAACATTATTTCTTCCCTCAAGTTCAATGTAGAAAACATTAAATTAGTCAAAACTGTAATATCGTATGATATATTCTATCATAATAAAAACAAAGTAACTGGAGTAATAACACAGGAGTAATAATATTTTGAATGATTATGTACCAGGAATTTATCCATACTTCTGTATGTTTGACATCCATAATCTCATTTTATTATACTACTATCCCAAATCAGGAGGCATTAGCTTCTTAATTTGATAAGAAGTTAATAGATATGAGAGGTGCCATAATAAAGTTTGTTTAGCTTTAAGGTAACACAGTTAGGGTTGGAGAACAGATCCATCCATCTCTAAAACAAAGACCTTATAAACAGCCATCTGTGTTTCTTCTGAACAATCTAAAAAGATGTTTTAAGATGATCTTGGAAACCAGTGCAAGAATAGTTAAGACCAAAGATTGCATTCCAGAGGAAAGGGTCTCAACTGCCCACTTTTGTAGGACTAGTAGGAAATTACTGATTAAAATGAAACAACCACCATGGAGTTTTATTCTGCCAGATTTTGCAGCTCACATAAAAGCTTGGTCATAAATGCTTATGCCAAATCTGGAAAGATGTCAGTGATTGTCATGGATTTATATGACAGAGTGACTGGTGGGACATGAAGTTAGCAATGCAGTAATAGGCCTTGTGGACATGCTAACTTTAAGATAAAGACTATTGGAGCTTCATCACCACTAAGGCAGAGTAGGTAATGGTAGAGAGTCTTTCCATTTGCAATGCAAACAGCCACTCTCATCCCACTTTCCGTGTGCCCCTGAGAGAAGATTAAACACCAAGTTTGAAGAGAAGTGCTTTCTTTTTTGAATATGGCTGTTGTTTTGCAACTGTACTTGATATACTGTTGCAGGTTAGGATTTCTTTAACTGGCTCCAAGATGATTGCTATCTCCAGTCCATCTCCTATTATTTTTCTAAAGAATGTAATTTTGTCTGAAGTGGCATTTTTAAAAATTCAATCATTCCACACTTATGTCCACATCAGACTCTGCAAACATAAAGATGAGTGGAATCTAGACTTCCACTTGGAGGATCTTTGAGCTTTGTGGAAGAGAAGGATTTGTGAAGAATGATGACAGCATTGTGCTGAGTGCTCTCAACAGTGTTATGGAAATGAAGCTGTGTGACAAAAGTCAAATCCATGGCTCGAGAGCAGGAAAGTGTTTTCTAAAAGAGGCCATGTTTGCAAAAGACACTATATCACAGAAATGTCCTTTTCTGCTCTGACTGCCTTTCCCCACCTTGGCCCCATAGAGTTATCACTTTAAATAACAATCTCCCACTTAGATCCTGCCCAAAACGACTGAACTAAACCAAATGTCACTTTCTGGATGCATGCCTTTGCAATTTTAACGGAGACATATGTATTTATAAGTTTAATTCTACTTAAGTAGCCACTATATTTGGCATATTTTATAGGCTTAAATTTTACATTTCTCCATAGATGCAGGAGACAAAACAATATGTATAGAAACTCCGTGTTAGTGTACCTGGCTTAAAACTAGCAGGAAAGAAGCTCATTTAATATAACAAATATCTTTTAAAAGCATAATATAAATGTAAATGATAGTTTTATGAAGTAAATGGAGATACTAATGCATTTATGGCCAGTGTCAAGAGTTCAATGCAAATGGTTCTATACATCGTGCTGTCTTGAGTTCAGAAAATCTTATTATAAGTAATTTTATAGATTTTTCCTGACCAAGATCAGAGAGAATACATACTGTTTAATGTGGGTCATAGCCTGTGCTTCGTGGAAAGTGCCCATACTGTTTGACGACGACGGGTGCTAGGGTTAAGTACATATTTCAATAGTTTTATTCAAAAATGCATTTTGTTTATTTTAAAGACAAACTAGAATTAATAATAGGCAGGCTTCCAAACGTTCAAATCATGAGTTCCTTGTTTGGAAATTAGAACATATTCACTTATAGTGGTATTATTATCAATGATGCCATTGTAAGGAAATAATACCCCCAAGTCAAGGTTAGATTAAAGAAATAGAAATGATTTATGTACCCTAAATAATGGGTGGTAGAGTGATTTACATTTGTTACTGCCTTCTTACTTCTGAGTTCAGTGATACGTGTTGTTATTTTTGTCCAGAGACAATAAGAAATATAAGGGTACCACTATACTGCTATATTACCATAAAGTAGTATTACCGTACTCCTTAAATCAGTAGATTCTTTAATTCAGAAAGAAGTCCTTGGTCTAGGAGTATTGGCAATGCTCACTCTCACCCCATCTACAAAGGAAGATTCTGGTGGTTCTGTGAGATTTTGTGAGTGACAAGTTCCAGAAAGTCTTTCTGTTATATCCAGCAGCCCAGGTCTTAAACATATTACTGTGATCCTTTTCCTACCACGTTGAAGCATTGCTTCCAAGCAATCATTTTAATACATATCTAGCTTGGATTTTGTGTCCATCTTCTGGAAGAGCTAAGATTTTCTCCAGAATTTGATTCAGTTGAGACTTCTTCAGATAGTAATCTGGCTCTCAAAGTTTTCATTCTGTCACCTTCGATCAATTTATCTTAATTCATTGTCATATCAGAGGTTATTCAGATTTCTAAACCAGGATTATTTCAATTTTTAAAATAAGAAAGATAAAAAACTTCTAGGACTCCAAAAGCCATGGAATATACCACCCCCTGTATTCTGTACTCAAAAAAGAAGAAAAATCTCAGAAAAGTTCAAGTATTATTGAAGCTCATTTTTAGCCTTCTTTAAATATAGAATTATTTTAAAACCCCAGTCAAAGATGTTGGAACTAGCCTCAGTTATTTGGTCCAACAGAGTAGACAGGAAAGGTTTTTCTACAACCACCATGAAGTCATGAGAGTACATCTAGTAACTGCATAAAAATGGAAGTTTTTTTGACCCTTTCTATTAGGAGTGACTCATAATCCTAGTATCTCCTTGTATTAGTTCATTTTTCATTACTATAACAAAATACCTGGAAAATGATGCTTTCTTTTTTTAATCTTTCTTAAAATGTTCTTTACTATTGCATTATAGTTTTATAGATAGTGGAGTGCATCTTTACTTATTCATATAGTTTGCTCCATTTCAGTCCCCAGGATTTCTGCTTACTTTCTCTTCTTCCCTCCTCCTGTTCCTTTTCCTCTACTGATTTTTCTTCTATTTATCATAGTTTTTTTTTAATGAGTGCATATGGATATATATACAGGTGAAATTCACTGTGATATATTCACGTGTGTACACAGGGAACTTTGGTCAGATTCATTCCATCATTCCTCCTTCTGCCTATCACTCCTCCCTCCCCCTCAATCCCCTTCCTGTTCTCCATTGATCTATCTTCAGTTTTCATGGGATTCCCCCCAACCTTTTCTATTTATTTTTTCCTTTATTTTTCTCTAGTTTCTGCATAGGAAAGAAAACATTCAAGCCTTGACTTTCTTGAGTCTGGCTTATTTCATTCAGCATGATGCTCTCTAGCTCCATGTATTTATGGGCAAATACCATAATTTCATGCTTCTTTATGGCTGAGTAAAATTCCATTGTGTATATACTACATTTTCTTTATCCAAAGCAGGTGTCTTTATAAAGAAAACAGGTTACTTTAGGCTTTCATTTCTGGATGTATTAGAACCAAGGGCCACATTTGGTGATGATCTTCTTGCTGGCAGAGTGCTGAGACAGCCCGTGGCAAAAGAAAGGGCATTGCAAGCCAAGGGACAGAGTCCATGTATCTAATCCCTTTCCCTCTTCTTATAAACCACCGGTATTGAACCACAGGGCTCCACTCTAATGGATTTATTTAGAGCTAATCACTTCCCAAAAGCTCCACCTCTGAACAACACAGTTGGATTATGTTTCTGCATTCTTAATGCTTCACAGTGGAGATTTAATTTCAACACATAGAGCCTTGGGGAATGCTTAAACCACAGCCAAACCACAGTACTTACCAAAACTAAGAGATCTGATTTCACTGGGTAAATTCAGTTTCCCTCTTGATGAGAAAATAATCTCATATTTTCTTTTCCTCCCTTACCTGCTTAACCCTTTAACTCATTAACTTTTCCTTTCATAAAGAAAATCAATATGGCCGAAGAACAACAACTGCATAAACGTTCATCCATAAATCCCACAACCTGAACTGTATTAATATTCAACCATTTGACCTTCTTTTTTATGATGCTATTTCTTGTTTTTTGGAAGAAGCCCCTACGGTATTCCTACTGTGATATCAATATCTTTTCCTTTCTAACAGAGCATTCCATCTATATTAATAAGTTTAATACCATGTAATTAAAATATATTTAAGTACTCTTACAAGTGACACTATATGAACAGCATAGAACTCACTTTTACAGCAAAACTTCCTAAAAAGAAAAAAAAAATCAATACTAACTAATTACACTTCTCCAAGTGTCATCAGCCTCTCTAAATAAGTATCCATTCCCTGACCCCACTGAAATATTTCTTCCAAGCTACCTATGACCTATATATTGCCAAAGTCAAAGGCCAATTTTTTCATCTACCATATACTTGAACTTTGACACTAGTCGACCTGGTTAACTATTCCTAAATACAAGAAATATTTTCTTCCCTATGTTCTATAAAACTCTAGTCTCTTGGTTTTCAGTTTTCAGTTCAACCATACTGGCTGCTATTTTTTAGCAGCCTGTATGATCATTCATTCTCTATTTAAGTTTTCTTGGGAAATTTCATCAACACATATGGCTTTAAATACTGTGCAAACACTGATGAATCCTGATCTAAGTCTGACACTCAGAACACTTTTCCACATTCCAGATTTATACAACAAACTTCCTTGTCAACACCTCCCCTTGGACATCCAATAGGCAATTCAAAACTAGTATGGCCCAGATAAAATTCTGTCTTTCTGCCTCCCCTACTATATCTACTAGTTTTTCCTAAGTTTTCTTTGTTATATTAAGTAAAACTACCACCTATCCAACTGCTTAGATGAAATAGTTAATAATACTTCACCTCATTATTTTCTTTCTACTTTATCTGGCCCACCAACAAGAACTTCTTTTCTTGTAGTCTCCACTAGTAACACAATTGTTGCACATGCTATTTTCATCCTTCACTGAACTTCAGCTTCACAATTTAACTCCTTTCCTCTATTTTTGCCCCTCCTGTTCCTGAGATATCCTCATAGCTGCCTTCTTCTCATGGTTCAAGTCTCAACTCAAATGTCGTCAATTCACAGAGGCCTTTCCTAGGTAAAATAGACTCTACTCATTCTCTCTAATCCTAACCTGCTTTTTCTTTTAGACAGCACTCATTAGCATTTTTGAATGTGCTTCTTGTCTGTTTTCTCCTGTGATAATGTATATTCCGGATGTCAGAGATTCTATTTACTACAGGATTTCCAGTCCCCAATGTCTGCTTGGAATATAATCTGTACCTATTGAGAATTGTTGCATATTCTAGACACAGGTCACCGTTCTCCATTGACAATGTTAAAGCAGAAGGCAAGCATATTTTCTGAAAAGAAAGTTTTTTGAGTTGATTTAGCCAACATTGCATGTTCCATTTTGTGTGTTACTTAAATTTTATCTTCTGGGAAACGTACATGGAGCTCTTACTCTGATCTAAGCATAATAGGCACAATTTGCTGATCCCATTTGTTTCCTACATTTTGAATGTGACTAGGAGATGTAGTGAAGGATTTGACTGCAGGTTTCCCAGAGCATTCATTAAGTCAAAACATATGTTCCTATTCTAAATTATTTATAATAGTTCCCACCAATAGTTACTGGCTCTTACAGTAGACTGCAAAGACATTTCAATCTTTGTAGTTAAGACCCTCCAATTTCCTAATGAAAAGAAAATGTCATAAAGAATAGGTTGTGGGCAGAGATTCTAGAGGTTGATAGGAAGTAATATGGACTGGCTAAGGAGCAGGTTAATGAGCATGAAAGGAGATTGAGGAATCTGCCTTTTTCAGCCTACATGTGTGCAATATGGGGCAGAGATGCCTGTAGCACTGTGTCAGATGAATTAGTCATGGGGAGGAATTCATATCACATAATTTGTATTACCTTGCAAATAAAAGTCATTTGCATTCAACTTAAAAACATGCAAGCATCAGCCTTTTGGATGAGAATACTTCAGTATGAAGTCTGTACATATGACTCCTGAATATGTGATATGCTGACAAAACTATCTATGTGTCCAAAAATGTAACTAAAATTCAGTATTATTGCACCTACACTAAGCAGACTATGATTTGGAGTGAGATAAGGGTTCAAAAAGTCTACTATCAAGGAAAAATAAGTCTCTATATACAGTTAAGAAAGAAAAGAATTTTTTAAAAAAATATGAGGATTAAAACAAAAAAAAACAGGAAAATAGATTATAAACAAAAAAAAGAGACCAGCCTATTTGCATATCTGAGACCTATTCTCAGTTCTGCTCTTAATAAGCCAGGATACCAAGAATATTTTACCAACCCCTCTGGACCTCACTGCTTTGTATTCTAAGGTGTAAATTCGGAACTATATTTTATATGATTCTTATAAAAATTAGTTGATGTTCTGTGTTGCCAAGGAGACACTTTGGATACCTTCTGCCAATAAAATAAAATCACCCCCTATACTTAGGATACTCATATGAAGCTTTTCAGATGAGTTTTGAAAATACATGGGTGAGTACATTTCTTTAAATAGCTGAAATAGCTGTGTTATTTAATAACAGGCTTTATTTTAAAAAGTCCTACTAAGAAAATTATTCATATTATGTACAATGTAACTACTGATGTGTTATAATTCCTGATGTGTTAGTACAAGTATCTTGAGACTTTACATATGTAAATTTATAATCTATTGTCTTCAGTAAGAAAGCCAAACTTTCTGGAAGAAAAAGAATATTAACAAAGACATTGACAGCTAAATTTTCCACAGAAATTAAATGATTATGTAATGTTAAGATGTGAGCTATGAGGCCATTAGCACTATCAAATCACTACAAAGGCATGTTTTTTAGTTGGGGAACATAAGATGACATTAGGAGAAAAAAAGATGGACATTATAAAAAGAAATATATGGAAAAGATTTGACTTTTCATTAAAGAACAATTGTGCTTAACATGCTATTTATTTTAACTATGAATCATGCAACTGCTCTCCTTAAAGCTATTTGTGTTTTAAGGTGACTTGCTGAAGAGTTACCACTAATTAATTTTACTAGAAAACTCCACAGTTGTCTTAGAGAAAACAAGAGTAGATGCATGTGCAATTCTGATCAACAAGGAATGTTTTCAGTCTACATAGTCTTTTCTATCCTTTTCTGGACTACTCTTTGCAGTCAGATATTTTCCATGAGCTGTACAAAGGTCATGATTCAAAGATGATAGGTTTTCATCATGGGAAGACGAGGGTTACAAAATAATACACCAGGACTTCAGAACTCAATAAAATGCTTTTCTTTTTATGTTTTTTTTTCTGGCAAAGATACTGAATACATTCACTTTTTTTTCTTCCCAATTTAACAGGCTGTGTGACAGCACCCTTAGGATGGAAGCAAATAAGTTTAGAGTATTAAATGGCAATAAGAAACATGACAAATACTGCTAGTTCCATCTCTGAAAACATGTCCCATTTGTAAAATAAATAAGTATCCAACTTCAGATGCTGTTGGAGAGAAATGTAATAAAAACACTATGAAGGACTTAATCCACTTGAAGAACATTTAACTACATGCAGGTGTTATGCTATACATTACATGAAATCCAGAGTGTGCCATTCCACATTTATAATGTTACAATAGGGGAAAAGAAAAATATAAATTTCTATTTAAGGTCCAGTGAGATAAATTCTATAAGGCAACAAGGTGCTTTGTGGAGTCAGGAGGAGGAAACATTAATGCAATTTGGAAGACTGTCCCTATGTTTTTTCTCTACATTTGCTGATAAATGCCCACCTCCACTCTTAGACCTTCCCCAGTTTACTGTTAAAATATAACTAATCCAGAAAATATATCATAGGTTCAATTCCATAGGATAATGATAAGGTTTTTGTTGTTGTTGTTATTTTGCTAATTCTAAAATATAACCAAATCTGGGCTGCAAAGTACCCTAGAGCCCTTATATCTCTATTTCTCAAATCAATCCAGTTAAAAATAAGTGATCAGCTGGGTGCAGTGGTGCATGCCTATAATACCAGCGAGTCAGGAGGCGGAGACAGGAGGATCATGAATTCAAAGCCAGCTTCAGCAAAAATGAGGCGCTAAGCAATTCAGTGAGATCCTGTCTCTAAAAAAATACAAAATAGGGCTGGGGATGTGGCTCAGTGGTTGACTATCCCTGAGTTCAATCCCCAAGACCAAAAAAAAAAAAAAAATGAAAGTGATCACCTGGGTTCTCATTCCACAAAGTGTTAGGTGTTTCAACAGAGGCTTTTATATTCTCCTGGGCTCTTGACAAGTGCTTTCTCCAGAACTGAATCCCATCTTCTGTACTGTTAAGAAATGTCCACTAGGACAAATTGGTGACCAAGTGTCCCACATAGAATAAAATCACCACTGTAATACACTGCTTCACCACCATACCAACAATTGTCAATAAACCAGGGCTTGAGCACTCTATTTTGCATCAACCTGGATACTCAAGTTAGTTCCTCAGGCTAGCTTACAGAGTTCTCTAAGTTCTGTGAATGCAAGTTTCTCCACATAGCTCTCCAACACCAAGGCTAGCTCCAGATGACCTCACACCAAGTCAGTAGGAAACAGGGAATCATTTTCATCACTCAAAGCAACATTTTTAGGTATTATTTTATTCTCATAAGGGAAGACAATCTTTATTGTTAAAATAAAGTACATATGTTCGTGGTTTGACTCAGGTAAGTGGAACATTTGGTTAAATGAAGCAACTTACTAAGAACCCTTATCTTCTCTTCCCTTGTAGTATAGACTCTGATTTTCTTACACCTTTTATCTGAAGGGAACAATGCTTTAAATTGTCTCAATAAAGAATAAAAATTCATTTTCCTTGTTTTCTTCATACAACTGACATAAGCTAGAACTGTCCTATGACTTTAGCAAATTGTAAGAGAGGGAAAAACTTATATAAAGTACATTCACTATGAATGTTTTGACTAATAAGGTTGCTACCTAGTCAGCTCATTGTGCCTTGTGAATGTTATTTCAAGTTGAGAGCTGGAACTGAACTTTAGGCTTGTGATGATTAAATTTACATGTCACTTTGACTAAGCCAAGGGACATCTAGATAGCTTGTAAAATATTATTTCCCGTGCATCGGTGAGAGTGCTTCTAGAAGAAATCAGCATTTGCATTGGTGAACTGAGTGGAAGCAGTTGCCCTTCTCAGCAAGGGTGAGCATCATCTAATCTGATGAGGGATAAATAGCACAAAAAGGCAGATGAACAGGGAATCCTTTACTCTGCTTGAGCTAAGACATCTTTTGCTGCTTTGGACATTTATATTCTTGGTTCTAAAACTTTAGGACTCAGATCAGGACTTAAACCATGCCCTCGCCAACCTCACTTTTAGACCTTCATACTTTGACTAAATTATACCACAGGTTTTCAAGGTTCTCCAGCTTGCAGATTGCAGACCACAGTAATTTTTGGCCTCTGTAGTCAAATGAACCAACTGATATTTTAAAGTACCAGTACTCTCTATAGCTGCTCTGTGTGCATTCCTGTTTTTGTTTTTTTGTTTTTTGTTTTTTTTTTTAATTACTGCCTATTTACAGAACCAATGTGCTATCCGGAAGGTTTGTTCTACAGAGAATTTTAAAAACCAAATCAGAAGTAGAGATCTCTCATATATTCAGAATTCTCACAATTTTGTCCTAAGTATCTTAGAAATCTTAGTGATTCACTAAATTGCAGTGTCCCTGAAGCAGAGCTATCATTCCTGAGCCAGTGTGCTAGATGAAAGAATTTACCTGAATAGGTGCATCAGCATAGCTGCTTATTTAAAATTGCATAATATTCAATATATCATATAATATGTACATTGTAAGACTCATATGAATATTAGACTCTTTTTTGCTACTGAAAACTAAAACATTGCCTAATACCTGAAAAAATACCTTCAAGAAATATTTGCAGCAAAATACAACAGACACTAGTATGGCAGTATGTATAAACTTGGATGTGTAACCAATGTGATTCTGCAATCTGTACATGTGGTAAAAATGGGAGTTCATAACCCACTTGAATCAAACGTATGAAATATGATATGTCAAGAGCATTGTAATGTTTTGAACAACCAATAAAAAAAGAAATATTTGCTGCCTGATTGAATGAATTGAAACTGGATATAAAATGTGGATGGGCAAAGAGAATTGTACATATAATGTGTAGTTCCTTTCAGCTAGAATTAGGGAGTAGGAGTTCAGGAGATAGAAATTTAGGGTGAGGCTAGTCCAAAGAAATGCCTAAATAAGAATAATCCATGATGGTTTGTAGAACATAATGGAACCTGTTTTATTTATGAATAGTGAAAAATTTTGTCTCTGTCAAATCTACAAAGGAAAAAGAGTGGTCATATACACCAATTTTGTAACATTTCTCTGTTAGAACATCTCAAGACATCTAAAACCTGATGTGGTTACAGTTAGTTTATTTTCCCTATGGTTTGTTCTGTTCCTTCTATTCAGGGAGATAAATAATGAGAGCTGCTTTTAAAAACATGGAGCTTACAAGGAATGCAAGTGCACTTATTGATTAAAGAGGAAAATAAGTGTAAGATATATTTTATTGATATTTCTAGAGAAGAAAGGATTTTTTTTTTAAAAAAAAAGGAAAAATAAACATTTCCCAGGGTAACAAAAGACTACACTTAAAAAGTCAACGTGTTTAGGAAAAAAGAGAAGGAAAAAAATCAGAAGAGAACCTGAAGGAAGAATTGTAGTCAAATATTTTAAAGGTATAACAGGATTGCTTATAATTTAAATTCTTAAATTGGTGTGCAGATAGAAATAATGGAGTATGCTGAAAATAACAGCAAAAAAATGTATTGAGCTTTGTAAAATGTGTTCCTATTTCATTCATTTCTTCATTTATTTACCCACAAGACGCCATGCCCATGCTAGATTATAGGAAGATGGGATTGGTCCCTGAGTTCACAGAGGCCTCCCTCAGAGGCACACTCTACAATAAGTAATTCTACAATTCCCTATTTAATCACAATGTGTCAAGAGCTGTGAAAGAAGTACAGGGTGCTGTGGGAATATTTAACTAGAAGATCCTAACCTAGACCAATGAAATTATGAAAAGTATCTCTAAAAAGCAACATTTTAATATGTCAGCAATCTGTGGATGATTATATTGTAGTTGTGTACTGTGCCACTGCCCACTATACTGTTTGACTTTTTACATTTATGAATTATATATCATTAGTTCTTAACAATCATCTGTAGACCAAACATCTACAAGTGATAAGTACTCTCCAAGGACTGCTGAATGAGAAAGGACAACTGGATCCGCTTCTGTTTCACTTTCTTCTGAGACACTGAGAGCTGTTCTTTGCATTTCTTTGTATTGTGAGGGATGGACAATACTAAATAAGCATTGACAAGAAAAGCATGGATCATAGAATAGAATAATAATAACAAAAGTAATAATAATATGGCTCACTTGAGTATTGATTATGCACCAGGCACCATTCTAAATGCTCTGCACCCAAAAAACACTTTAAAGGAGTTTCAATTAATGAACTTCTAGAAATTTTATGATGATCATAATTTGAGCTGGTCACAATTTCTTCAAATTATATTAAAATACATAAAATTACAATTACTTATATACTTTAAGCTGGAGAAATTAGTTCTAATTGTTTGTTTTTTACCAAAATATCTCCAATATATAAATTCTAATATAACAATTTAAGATAAATTTTATTTTTTTCTCTCATAGAATTTTACTTTCATAAATGTCAATGTCTGTTTTTCAAAACATAGCAAAGAAATGAACCTGAGGAGACATAGATTTAGAAGAAGAATTTTAAAATGAGGCATCATGTTAAGAAAACAATGTTTGTTTTCATTTCCTCTACTGAGTTTCCTTGGCTTGAACATATTCTTAATGCAAATAGACATTATTTATACTGTTATCTGTTGTTTAACATGCTGACATTATATTTAGTGGTGGATGACCCTCCATATCCCCACACAATTTTTTGTTACTTTAAGAAACCAGCATTTGGTAATTTATCAATTGTGAGATTTTTTTTAAAATTAGCCCATTTTTACACAAGATGCCTAACTAAATCAGATAGGAATCTCTGTACGAATATAAAGAAACAGAAGTCCAGATGTGCCAACCAAGTACTTAACCAACCCTTCTAATCAAAAGTTAGGAATTAGTATATGAAATAATCTTATATACCTATATTCATTGTTTAAATAGTTAGTTCTGAGTTTGAGAAGACCATGATAAGTATTCATTTTATCAAACAAACTTAGGTAAAAACATTTTTTTCTGAATCAAATCAGCACTTTTCATATAAAATATATAATAATTGACTTAATTAGGATATAGAAATCTTAGTATGATTTTGTAGTGTAGTCCATTGCTTGTTTTCAAATCTCATTTTCTGATTTTTCTACAGATTGGCTTGCCATCTTACAAGTCATTCTTTTTCAAAACTTACTTAATAGTTAGAGTATCTTTAGTCCTGAGTTGATTTAGTAACATATATGAAGATAGCTAAGTATATCTTCAACTCAATAAGACTGCATTGTAAAACGTATCTTTAATGACCTTTAGTATCTTTTTAAAGGGATAGTGAAAATGCTACTTTGCCTTTACTATTTGCTGCCACAATCTAGAAAGATCTCGCATAAGGTTCCAAAGATTAATCCATAAATGAAACAAAGCCAAGATTCTACATTCTAAAAGCATTTACTTTGAGATAAATAAAATATGAATTAGAATTTGTTTTTGAAGATGTATAAAGATAATGTGATAATTGAAATTCATAACAAGACACTATAAAGTTTCCCTTGTAGTTTTAAAACTGGAAAAATAATACCTGATCAATGGAATTTTTAAATGTACTTTTCCTCTTATTAGTCTTGTGTTACATGATTTGCAGCTAGGCTGGAGTGGACAAGTCCAGAACACTATTAATTAAAGTTATATTGAATACAAAGATTAGAAATAAAAGCAAATGCTTTTTGAGAATAATTGGCCTTTGCTTTCGATTTTGTAATCTTCAAAGGTAAAAAACACTGTTGTTAGAGTTAGTTTGTACTCATAAATGTCACTGACCTATTAGTTGGTACATTTAAAGAAAAATAAAACTTATTTCACCAAACAGCTGCTCCAATTGAACCACTCAATGTTTTCAAAGGTTAACAAATCCAGGAGGAAATATAAATAGGATTATCTAAAGTAGTTTTCCTTTAACTTTTTCCTGTGAGCTTTTAGATAACCAGTGTCTTATACTGCATATTTATTGTTTTGTTTCTTTTCTTTTTCCCATCTCAGTATGCATATATACTTCCTCCAAAAGGTTTTGAATCTTGGAAGATTTGCATTTATGTCTTCCTTTGCTGCAAAGCTCACTGGTGCTCCTTAGTGGTACAGTAGTTGATTTTAGGTTAGTGACTTTTGCTTTTTGTGATGCATTGTCTGGGAATCAACTAGACTACTCTAATTCACTAAACATAACTTATTAAACAATATAATGGACTCTTGAGGCATAAAAACTTGAAAGCAATATGCTAGAATAATAAAGACTATTTTTAAGCTAAGGAGAAAAAAAGTTTAGTTATTTAAAAGCTAAAAGACAAAGATAATTAAAACCAGCAGATTTCAGGTTACAGATGGACTGAATTCACTCCTACACAGAATGACACAAGTTACTCTGAAACTACTACTTTATTAGTAGTATGTGTGCAGAACAACCTCAACATTCAGTTGTTTAAAACATCCGTGTATTTAACACAAGATTCAGTTAGTCAGTAATTTAGAATGTATGGGAGCCCTCTTCTCAACCCACCTAGTACAATGACATTTTATTTTCTGAGTACTTCTAATATATGCCTTCTAGATTTTATGATACTGTGACTTAAGTTAAAATGTTGCATTACATCTTACTGTGACAATTTTGGTGAGTTATTTTTTTAAGTGATCAATGAAATACCCTTCCAAACATCTTCTTGCTTCTACAATGCTAGGATTTCTGGATGATTTAAGATATGAAAGTAGACAATGGAACTATACTTTGAAACTACCCAAAACACATGATTTATAAGAATAGTTTCAGTAAGTATTTTTCAGACCTCTACTATATGACTGGTATTATAATCTGGTACTAATAAAGTGAAAGAAATTGTCCTGATCACAGCAGAATTACATTCCCTATGAAAGCTCAAAATTATGTATATATGAAATTATTAGTCAAGTAAGAAACAATGTGCTTTATCTATTTATATATTTTATATGAACATATTCTTCTATTATAGCACTGCAGATCATGATTCACCTTAGGAATATCATAATGCCCAATGAAGTTTAAATGTAAGGCAAACAAGAAATGTAAAAGGAATCAAAGTTGGGAGAAAAATATTTTAGGAAATATTTTCAGGGAAAATTACACCAAGGAGCCAGGACCTGAAAGGAGTCTGTAATGGTCTTGAAAGTTGGGACAATTATTAAAGTAGTACTTCTCTATTCCAAGTCCACTCTTCCAGTTGTTGAGAGTTAGAACTCTACAAACCCATTCTTCCTCTTCAGTTGTCTCCTTGGTAGGCTCTGCCAAAGGGGGTTTTTTACAGGGATACTCAAGGTATTAAGCTGGCCTGCCTCTACTTTGGCTTCTGAAGGTGCCAGTCCAGCAACTTGTTCAATGACAGCAGTTCCTCTCACAGTGACATTTGAATGCAGTGTACAAATTTTCCAGCAGGATCAGATGCACCAGCATCATTTGGCTGATGGCCCCAAAGTTCTGGGCACCTTCTCTGAGTTCAGAAATGACCTCTGCTCAGGTCTTTCCCACAATTCTGGTCTCAGATCCCTGGTGTGCCTCTTGCAGTTAGTACCTTAAAATCTTTTCAGTTGTTTCTGTTACCTAGTTAGTTTTATTTCTACAAAATCATTTGTTATATTCAGTTATCTATGATCAAAGAATTGTCATGGTGTCTGTCTGTTGTAAATGGGAATGACCAAGCAATGGACATTCTTGGTAGAGACCAGCAGGCCTATCATTTCAGGACATACTTTGAAAATGATTTTCTTCTTATAAGACATTGGCAGCCTTAGCTCTGCGACTCAGAACTGGTCACACATGACCCTTTCCTGAGAAACCAGAGGACCACGTGGATATGAGATGGGTCAAGTATATAGGAGAGAGTCTGAGGAAATAATAGGAGTAGTTCTGTAAAGTTTTCAGGCAATGATTACAAAAGTGGATTTATTTAAATAGGCAACATGTATTAGGGAATGATGCAAAATATGCATGGATGATTAAAGGCAGACTTTCTTAAGAATTGCTGCCTTGATAAATACTACCATAGTGTTACAGTAAAGAAATGTTGGAAATTTGAGTATATATGTGCCCTTATTTAATAATTATCACATATAAGTTACCATTCTTATTTTAAAGGTGCACTGAATGTAATTGGTGGTTTTATATGCTTGCTGAAATTTATATTGCTTTGCATATTATTTTACTTTTAACTATCTTTAAAGTACTTTTTGCAAGACAACTAATCCAATATCTTGATTTTAAATTTTACTGGAGTAATTTGTATGATAAATTGATGATTACAAAATACCTAAGTAACTGTTAGAGGATAAGAAGAGCTAGTTTAATACTGTTACCAGACTCATCAAAGCTCACTTTATAGAAATGTATCACAGCTGTGAAATGTTAGAGAGTGGTGTCCATTTTTCAAAAATAGTGCTCAATAGTAAAACAAATGAAATGTTCTATTCAAAGAAATATAAAGCTGTGCAGGGCCATAGAGAGAACCAGGCATAGTGGACTACCTGGCAATAAAAATAGTATCTAACACTTATGGAATACATAACATGTTCCAGGCAATATGTTAAGTGTGTTGTGTGGTCTACTTGATTCAGTCTTCATAAACATTTTGCAGAAATGGAATTATTGTCCTCACATCACAGCAGAGGAAATGGTTCTTTGAGATTTAGTAATGTGTATATTCAAACCTACTCAGGCTGCAGAATTCACCCTTAACAAGTAGCCCTTACCTAGAAAGAGCTTAATTAACATGTACCTGCATACAACAGAATGAATCTATGCAGAAAAAAAAAATCCTGCTCTCTGCCTACCCAATAATGTGCATTTTATATTATCTGCCATATATTCTGAGCCCATCATCAGTATAATTTTATTCTAAACAAAGAAAATAATGGTTATAGTAAAGTGGATTTTCAAAATCAGTGAAAGTACTAAAATTTGGTGAGCACAGGGTTGCTGTGTTTCTGGTCAATTAGTTGCTTGGCTACCTTGTCACGGGGTGTAGAGACGCGAAATCAACACACACACTCCAGGATCTGGTGAGAGAACTGGCTGGAAACCCACTTCATGTCATTGTCCAGTAGCTCAGTTTATTTTTGGAATGCATACAATTGTTACAGGGTTCGAGTGGGGGGTGCCCATCAAGCAAGATAGTATCTATAAGCCAATCATCTTATGCCTAATGTAACCACACTATGAGGATGCTCTAAATATTGCTATCATCAGGAAGGGACTTTGTCCCTAGGGGAGGGGGTTTCTAAGTTAGAAGTTTCATGCCTGAAACTCCTGGCTATCGGTTTCCTGGCCTGGCAGCTTGGCAACGCTAACCACAAGTGCTAAGGATGTGGTTTCACTTAAGGACTCGGCTAGTTAGAGCAGAGCATCCCATCCTGCAGGCGTTCCTATCAGGCCTGAATGAGTGTAGATTCTTCAAGCGCTCCTAGCTGCTCATAGCTGCTAGCTGCTAGCTGTAAACTGAACGTTATTCCAATACAGATTATTACAACTGAAAGAACGATCAAGGCTAGCCGACATTGAAGAAAATGCCCGTTTATTGAGGCAGCGCTGCATATTTATAGAGCCGGGGATGGTCTGACAGTTATGACAGTTTAATGGTTGAACAGTTTGACAGTTGGCATGGGGTGCTTTCTGATTGGTGGGTAAGGGTCATGTGAGTCAGCAGGGCTAGTCTGATTGGTGGGTAAGGATCATGTGAGCCAGCAGGGCTCACTATTGGATGGCTCTTCTCAGGGGATGGGGAAGTTAGTCTTTGGAGCTGGGTGGACTCCCAGCAACAACTGCCAGTACATTGCTTTCACTTTTGGTAAGTAATACAACACAAGGTTTTGTGAGCTATGAGAATTTTGAGAATCATATTTTAAAAGGGGAAAAAGAGTTGGTTCTTATAAATAACTTCATAAGTGATTTGTCTTATTTGCAATTACTGACTTCATAACTAAAAATTTTAAGGCATTTAAAAAATCAAAACCTGTCCATACATGGAATATAGCACTTGTACATATATTATTTGCACATGCATGCATTTATACCTACACAAACACATAGATTCATAGATATTAGAGTTGAAAAGAAGTACCCCCAGGATCACCTACTCTTGCTCCTTCAGGTTTGCACATTTCTCTTATCTATTTCATAGTTCAAATGGTATGCACAAAGTTTAGCCATAATCATCAATAAAAGACTAAAATATTTCACAGGTAGGTGGTAAATAATTATAGACACTGTGTCTAGTTTCCTGGGGGTCTCCAACTCTACCTCTGTGACCAGGTTGCCTTGGTTCTTGCTTCAAGACACTTGCAGAGCTCCTTGGGATCCAGCAACTAAAAAGTGAATCCAAGATACAGAAGGAAGCTTCCTGAATGCTACTCCTGCACACAGGTTGATTGATATTTTTAATACCACCCTGGCTAAGGCCCAAGTAGAACCCAGATCTTCAGTCTCAAATCCAGAGACCTTCCTTATCTGACCTTCAGCCTTTATAAAATGTTAGTATTTTATTGGAATTCAAATAGAGTTCTGCATTTGTATTGCAAAAGACTAGCCTCAGATATTTAAAGGACACATTCTCCCCTTCCATAGAGACTTAATTCCTTTTTATTTACTCTATCTATATGGTAACATTTTCTCTGCCTCATTGCACAGTTTATTGATGCCAGTGTAAATCCTATGCTCTTCTGCTTCAAATTACTTTTCTCTTCCAATATTTTATATACTCTTCTGAATTCATCCAACTATTTTCCTATTATTGCTCACTCTTCTCTTTTTCCATTATGATAGATTTTTCCTGAAACCATGTGATAATCTGCAAATTACGTCCTACGGTCAGTTTAAAAACTTGCATACCTAACTTGTTTTTTTCTTTTTTGGATATTATTTCAATCACTTATTGAAACTCAAAACATTTAACTTAGTAAATTGTGAAAAAATAACTTAATAAATAGTATCAAAGTTTTGTGTACAACGGTTAGCAGCTAAGCACTTGTAAGAGCTCATTATTTATTATAAGCATTTAAGTGCATTCATGCAGTTTCCTAAAATAAAGAGAACTGTCTAAGTTTCATTGGCTTACTTAATTTATACATGATTCATTTATTTAGCCAACTTGCTTTATTTGGTATTATTTTCCCCTTTCCCTAACACCAACACACTGTAACAATCACACATCAAGGAAAATGACCAAGTAGGAAGGTGAGGAATCTCAGGACTGGCTCATCTAACTACTTGCTTATTTTTGGTAGACTAAATATTCAAAGGCATAGCTCATGAAGATAGCTTGCCTCATTATCTGCATCTGATGTTTATGTCTAATATTGGTTATAAACTATAAATAAGGAAATTATCAGAAAAATTTAGAAGAGATGGAGAAATATATATATATATATATATATATATATATATACACATATATATATGAACACACTAAGCCACTTTACACATTACTATATATATATGTATATATATATATAATTTAATAGATTAACACACTAAGCCACTTTACACATTACTATATATATATATATATATATATGTATATATATATATAATTTAATAGATTAACACACTAAGCCACTTTACACATTACTATATATATATATATATATATAT